>NW_015622545.1:812812-892996 GCF_000835495.1 Cladophialophora immunda
TGTGGGGACTTTAGCCGCCGTCCTAAACCCCACGTTTGCTTTGAACCCACGAAGTGGATCCATCCTCTTCAACCTTCGATCAGGCTGTGGGGACTCTAGCCGCCGTCCGAAACTCCACTTTTGCTTTGAACCTACAAAGTGGATCCATCCCCTTCAACCTTGATTCACACTCGATTCACACAGCCACAACACAAGATTGGCGATGTCAAGATCGACTAGTCTATAAGAGGGATCTTCGGGATATCCTTTGATGTATCAATGTGCTTCTGCGAGGTGCCCATCACAATTCAGGTCGGGTTTGACTCGTCTCTTTCTCTGCACAATTTCCTTTAAGCCTCCCACTGGTTCTCGAACGTCATCCTCCGGGAGACGTCTCGAGGTCGTCCTTTGGCTTCGTATGAAGAAATCGATAATGCAGGCCCTCCTTCCTCGGAAGGTGTCAGTTCTGCACCCGCGTCGATTCCAAGGCACTCTTTGGCGACGGTTGCCAATATTCCTCTGAGTCACGGAGCTACCAGGTCCGTCACCAGCCCTCGTTGGATGCTTCGTTGCGGGTCGTGTTGGGGGAATAACAGATAGAACGAGCGGTCGCTTGTCTCGAGGCGGGCGGCGACCTTGCGCGAAGACCCCATACAGTCCAGTATTCCGGTATATTTCCTTGAACTCTTAGTTTCCTTCACCGGGAAACTCTGTGGCACTGCGTTTGGCGTGCTTGATGCGGGCAGTGCGAGTCCAGGCGACGTGATGTTCGTCGAGGACCGCCAGGCATTGAAAACGGCGTTCGCAGCCGCAAGGGAATTGTGCCTGTCTCCAGCGACGGGAGGGGGCTTGTTCCGCAGGGATCTCCTGGTTCAGTGCCGCCCACTGGTAAAGGTGAGTTGCGCTTGGTTCTGAAGTGAGAAACCAGAGAGAAGACTGTGAGATAGCTGCGCGCTGGGGAAGTGGTCAAGGATACGGCCGGCTAGGATCGGGCGAAGGGGTCGAACGTTTGACAGGTGCTCTGATGGGGTTTGGGAGGCATGAGGCCGAGTTGGAAAGCGTTTCTTCGAGAGAGTCAGGACACCACCATTCAACTGCGTGTCATCCTGAGGCCTTGCACGCCTTCACAGCGTGGCAAGCACAGCCAAAGGCACCCGGCTTCTACAGGGAGATCCGAGACGAGGCAACCCGGCGCCGATCCAAACACCACTGCATGCTGTGGCCAGCATCATGGAAACTAAACTATTCTGCTTCATCAATGTGTCGGTCCACCCCGTGCAAGAGCTTGCACCAATACTTGAGTAGTCTTGGAGGTTGGTGGGAGCCAAACCCTTTGAAAGACATGAACCGAAGGCGAGTTGCCATGGCAGGCATTGCCGGGCCTTTGCGCGATCGTGTCAAGAATGCTGCAAGATCGCCCTTCACGTCAGGCCATTTCATCCTCAGTAGTCCTGTCGCAGTCTTCTTGCAACCGCCTCCTCACTGCTTAGCCGCCCTTCTCGCTCTGCTCGCTCTCTGAATCCGGGCGCACCCTCCTCCGCACGCTGGCGTCTGTCGAGTGATTCAAGTTTCTGAATCCGTGCTTGGTGCTCCGTTCGCAAATGTTACACAGCCTCGAACACCACAGATCAACCAGCAGCATAGTCGATGTTCTTGAGATCGTAAACCAAGCCGCTCCGTCCACGGAAGTCGGGAAGCATTGTCACATCTAGGGTGTGGCTCTTCAGTGGCATCGACCGGCGTGACAGCGCTCTGCCATGGACAAGCAGACGGCAGAGCTCTCTCAATCACAGACGTGATGGATGCCCTGTGGGCAATGTCGTCAAAAGCCACCTTTTTGAGGTCTGAGCATGCTGTTCAGAAAGCATTGAGCAATAAACAGCGTCCGTCTGAAGAACAGTCTCGGTTCCCGTGTCGATTGTTCTTCGTCATGCCGGGAATGGCGATCTTGAGCGCATCGAACGCAGCCGACCCAGGCGAAAGCCGAAAATGCTTCCATGATCTGTCACCCAGCGAATGACTGGGGGCCTCTCCGCTCACGATCGAGAGAATGGGTGCCCCAACGAAACGAGATCACTGATCTGCCCCAAACTGAATGCCTGACTCTGGAATGACCATCCGCCTGCCTCCAAAGCGCTCCAAAAGTCCTTCCACAGGAAACTGCAGGCCACCAAATGCTGGGTTTGGCACAGTGACATGGTCTTGCATTGTTCTCGATTCGAGATCCCTGCCGCTCGACGTGTTCGATCGCCTCCCGCAGGCGAATCGCATCTGTTCTTCTCCCCGAGGCGTCGAACGCCCGAACCAGGAATCCACAGCCCCAACCCAGCTGATGTCGCTTCAGCAAGCGGGCAGCGACCACTGATTTCGGCCTCGGGCGCCGTTGAAGGGTTCATGGCAAAAGGGCGTCCCTACATCTCGGACGAGGAGAAAGGGAGCTGCGATGACCTCGCCGTCGACACACCTCGTCGTCGATACCTCGTCGTCGACCATATTGCTGCATCGACGACGAGGTGTCGGCGACGAGGTGTGTCGACGGCGAGGTAGGCTTGGCTTGACGTCAGGATGCAGTAGCGAGATGCAAGATACGCGAGACAGATACGCGAGATGCGAGATAGCCGAGATGCAAGATAAGCGAGATCCGAGATCCCCAAATCCGAAATACGAGAACCGAGATCCACAAAACCGAGATTTGAAAAATCCGAGATCCAAGTATCCGAGATTTGAAAATCCGAGATTCAAATATCCGAGATTTAAAAATCCGAGATTCAAATATCCGAAATCCGAAAACCGAGATCCGAAAACCGAGATTGAAAAAAATCCGAGAACCAAATCCAAAATCCGAAAACCCGAAATTGAAAAATCCGAAATTCAAAAATCCGAGTTGACAAAACTGAGTTGACAAAACCGAGTTCGCAAAACAAAAGCGAACGTCAATGACCTCGCGCCGATTTGCTGTGATGTGGCCGCGTACTTGCACTTGCACTTGCACTGGTGCTTCGCCTCGTGGTGCGGTGGTCACGGCGACGGAGAAGTGGGACAGTCTCAAGCACTGGGCCTGTTGACTCGTCGCCCGATGTTCTCTGTCGGGACGGTTGGATCTCTGTGAGCGCGATCAGGCGGGATTGGATTGGCAGTGAGACTCGTCGCCGAAGAAGTTTTCCAAGCGAGAATGAAAATGAACCATACTGAACAGAACATACAAGCAAAGCTGACAGAAGCAAGCTCAGTGGATTGGATTGGCAGTGAGATCTGTCGCCGGAGCAGTTCTCCAGGCGATCATGAACCCATCCTGAACAGACCACAGACCACCAAGAAAAGCTGGCAGACCCGGTCACCGGTAGTCAGTCGGCTGTAGTCAGTCAGTCGACTTCGTGATCGGTGGAGAGGACGTCCTACCGTTTTGAACGACAGTGGACAATGCTGCGCCATCGCTTTCCTTCCACGCACGCTCTGTGAAGATGTGGACAAGGATTTGTGCCCGGAGAGACTGATGGGAGCTGATGGGAGCTGCTCTCAGAGGGATAATGGACAACCGTAGGAATGACTTCCTTTGGCCGCCGTGGCTCACCGTATCAATAATTAGCCGTAGGCAGCCCATTCCCCCGCACGTTATAAACGTCCCCCATCCACAGTCGTCTTCAAAGAAACCACTTCTCAACTTTCTTTGCTCTTCTCATCAATCATTGTTCTCTTCGTGCACGAGGTGTGAAAACCTGCGCTCAGCCATGGATCCTTCCGGACCCCTTCGCCGAGACGAGGGCGTCCAAGACGGGCATGGTGCGCTCGCTGGCTCCGCCCACGCTTCAGTCTCACTTGCTGGCCAAAATGACCCAGCAACCACTCCAGGCGATCCTCCTACCGTGTCCTCTATCCTCCACGCTATCGAAGCTGCTGACGCTCATGGTTGTGACGGGTGCGCCACCTGGACGGAATATCAGCTGGAAGAAAAAGACTGGTTCATTCTCCGACAGCGCCTTGACGAGTCGGGCAGAAAGATTCGGTAAGCCTGACACAACTGAAAAGAGGATCTGAAAGTTGAGTCCCCCTGACCCTGGCGTGTAGTTACCACTACTTCTCCGAGACCCAGACCTTTGCGCACCAAATGGTCTCCTACGCTCATGAGAGCTCTCATGGGCGCCTCACAATGTCCTTGGCTGTCAAGCTAGCCGCTCTCTGCGCTTCCGAGGAAGAAAAGGCATTCGAAAAGATGATCGTGAACTTTGGCCAGGCGGACGCGAAATCATCAAGCAACAGTAGCATACATCGACCGGACGGGTATTTCGCGCATGGCAAGTCGCACAAATATGGTGTCGTCGTGGAAATTGCATATTCACAGAAGCGTGAGAGGCTCCAAGACTTGGCCGAGTTCTACATTCTGCGCAGTGACCGAAAGATTCAAATGCTTCTTGCCATCGACTACGACTACGGCCGGACCATGAAGGTCAGTCTGATCACCTGGAGACCTAATGGCTCTGGAGGTTTAGACCGTCGAGTCCAGGTTTGTTTTTATCTCGATGCCGCTCTCGACGATGGCCACTGACTTCTTTTCGCGCCGCAGGACATCCGAGCAGAAGATGGTTCCCTGATCGCCGGGCCTCCTCTACAAATATCCCTGTTGGATATTGCTCCTCAACACCTCGTCCCGCGCTCTATGCACGAGAAGACCATTGACTTTACGGTGGAAGACCTTTTGGAGATGCTGGAGGCCGGCCAGATCGCAGAGAACGAAGAGCGACGGGCACGAATGGCATAGGCGTGTAAGAAAAGGACGACCCGGGGGGTTTTCTGTCAGCTCACGGTGGATGGCAACGTCATGGAAGAAAGAGAAACACGGCTAGTCCAACTAGCAGTCAGTGATCACGTCTTGCAAAGACAGAAAAAGGGCTAGTCCAACTAGTAGTGATCAGATAGAGAGTCGGGAGGTATCCGCGGGCGATGAACAATAGCCTCAACCACCACAAGATGTTTTTGATCATCACGACACCATGACTGCGTTTGCTGTCGTCGTCTTCGTCAGTCCCCCGTTCCCGTTCCGCATCTATCTTCAGTGACAATGCACGGCTATGACCCATATACCAACAATCAACAATTCACGACAAAGGCAGCTTTCGAGGGGGGATACAAACCGCCTTTGTTGACAGCATGACAAACGAGCATTGTCACGGCAGTGCATGCATGGGTGATACAACTAACTGCCTGCACTCCCGTCTCCACGCCCGATTGCCTTGTCCACTGCCCCCTGAAACTCTTTCTCTCAACTATATATACCCCCTCCTCCCTCCTCCTCTTGTCACCTTTTCTTCCCCCCAGCAACCTCTCCAACTCGACAACCCCCCCTCTCATCCGAGAGATCTACTCTCCCCCACCCCTCATCATGACAAGACTCGAGACACCGATGCAAGCTCGCACCACAGGCTTTCATTCGGACACCGAGTTCGCGAAGCCAGGGTTTGGACACATGAGATCCTGAGCTGCGAATCTTAGCTCTATTCGAGCCACGGCAACTTTATATATATACATTATGTCTGCGGTCCAGACCATCCAGGCAGGTATGTTGGACAACCCCTCAGCTGCGCCTTTGCCACGCGCCTTGCTAACCACCTTCCCCCCCCAAGTGCCCAGGTCCAGTCAAGTCGAGTCCCACTCCCACCCACATGGAACACTCCTCCGATGGGGTTTCCAGCCAGCAACAACCTGGAGAAGAAGTTGTTGGATCCTTCTTCGGGTGGGTGTTTGGAGACGAAGGGCCTGGAGAAGAAGTTGTTGGATCCTTCTTCGGGCGGGCGTTTGGAGACACGTCGGTCGCAGGGCAAGCCAAGCCAGAGCCAAGCCAGCAGAGCCACTCTATCCCATCCCATCACAACGCCTTCACGTCGGCATTGATTTTGGGACGACAAACAAACAACCTCCTCCATCTGCTATGACGAGGAGGCTGCGGCTGGCTGGGACCGCTTCGTCTTCCACCGCCCAGGGGAGCAGCCAAGGCGGATGACACGCGGTGATGAGCTCGAGTACAACTCATCGCCCGCGTGTCCTCCTGCCTTGCAAGCACTGTGGCTCTGGGAGGTGGAAGACACTCTGTGGCTGTGGCTGTGGGAGATGGAAGATCCTCCTGCGGCTGTGGTTGGCTATGGGAGATGGACTGGATCGTTTGAAATCTGACCGAGGGTCCAACATTGTCAAAAAGCAGGGCTGGGCCTGGGCCTGGGTCTGGCTCGTTTGAAATCTGCCGAAGCAATAGCTTCGAATATGTCCAACATTGCCAGAAAGCAGCGTGGCGGCAAGTCACGTTATACCACCAAACCTAGGGTTGTTTCAATCCCTCTTGAATAAAAACTTTTTCTTCCTCTGTAATAATGGCTTGTATTTCCTGGCAGAACCGGTTGAGGTGTCCCTGTTGATCGCGGGCGAATTCGTCAATTGTAAAGTGCATGTAGCATGTCTTCTTCCATCTCATCCAAAGGCCAATTCGTCGGCCAAGTTGGTGGGAGGGTACTTTGCCGAAGGAAGGGTCCCTCTCTTTCAAAAATACGGCGAGGGAGTCCAGGACCGCAAGTGGTTGTTTGGTCGAAAGTCGACGAAAAGCGTGGGCTTTGATTAGACGCGGGAGGGGGTGTGAGTTATGATCGTAGGAGCGAGGCGCAGCGAGGGCAGCGAGGGCAGGAAACTTGGGCATTCAGTCTCACTGAGGCACTCGGCAGGCAAGAAGGGCGAGAAGGCCACTCACTCCCAGCATTAGAACGTTTTTCCGCACGCAGACTCACTCTGGCACTCGGTACTCGCAGGGCACTCCTGCACTTGAGACGCACTCGCTCACTCGTGGGACTCGCTGTGCTATGCTGTACTGGATATTGTTTGGTCTTGTTGACCATGTTCATCATGTTCGCTCACCCAGTCGCTCAACCGCCGCATCTCGTGCCGCCAACTTGATTGCGCACTTGCGTGCATATCGGAATTGAATGCCGTGGGCTTGGCCACTCGACTCGACTTGTCCTTTCACCCTGGGGCCCGTTTGCACCCCGTCGATGCAAGCATCATGCCTCGCGGTGGATCCCATGCAAATCCGTGGAGCCCAGAATGCTCACTCTGCCCAGCCCTGCCCTGCCCTGCCCTGCCCTGCCCTGCCCTGCCCTGCCCTGCCCTGCCCTGCCCTGCCCTGCTCAGCCCTCGGCAGCTGTGGGTGCTTTGCTACAAAGAACTCGATCTCATGTCGAGAGAGATTGTCTGCCCGCGTTGATTCAGGACACAACTTGGCGGTGCATTGTCTTGACGCTGGCCTTTGCCTTGTCTGCCAATATGCGTTGTTTCTTTATCATGCCTTCTTTGTGGCGGATCACCGCCTTGTATGTGGACCGTTGTCTCCTTGTCCCGCAACTGCTTCGCAAGGCTGAACAGCATCGGTCGGTCCCTCTATATATCCTCATAATCGTTTCTCGTTTCTCGTTTCTCGTTTCTCGTTTGTTTCAATGGCAAGTTCTTATCCAAATACTGCAACTGCAAAACGCTCGACAACCCCCATCACTATGGCGACGTCCCAAGTCACAAGGCCGTTGAACCTGCTCGACTTCCCCGTCGAAATCGTCCTGCTCCTCATCGAGACCATCAACAGCGACCCCTGGCCGCACAACCACAAGCACGTCCGAGCGTTCCGGCTGACATGCCGCACGATCTACGCGCTTTGCGAGACGTACTTCTGTCGGTTCCTCCACATCGCCGACGGATACCAAGGGAGCAATCTCGATCTGATGCTCAAGACGCAGCCGGAGCGAGCCAGCTTGATCAAGACGGTCGCGATCTACCCGCGCTGGACCGTGCCGGATCACCGCCAGCTCCGCTACCGGGAAATGGTGCGGTTTGTGCCCCGGCTCTGCAGCACGCTCGAGGTCCTGCATATTCTCTGCATCGGCTTCAACGAGGGCGACCTCTTTGAAGAGCTCAACCCCCAGTTCCGCGGCCTCGTCTTCGCCAACCTCCGCGAGTGCACCCTGGTCAGCTACTCGATTCCCACCCCGGTGAACCACGTCCTCAAAGCCCCCAATCTCCACACCTTGAAGGTGTCCATGCCGGTCCTCGATCCGGACGAGCCCCTCCCGGCCCCCCGCTCCACGGCCTTGCGCCACCTGGCCCTTTACGAAGCGCGCTGGGACGACACCGCGCTCTTCTCGGCGGTTCTCGAAGTCCCCGCGGCGCTACAGAGTCTGGAGTTCGAGACCAAGGAAGTGAAGGACCGCGAACACGAGTACGGGACGCTGAACAAGCTCGTGTCGGTCCTCGCGCGCCACCAACCGAGACTCGAGCGGTTCAAGGTGTACACCAACGAGCCGTACACCTACGCCCCCGCCCGGGCCGCCGGCCTCCTCAACCTTGCTCCCCTGGCCGCGCTGAAGGAACTGGAGTTCGCGCTGGTCCCGAACGTGCCGCGCAACTGCTTCGTCAACCTGCCCCGCGGGCTGGAAATCCTCCGCCTGCACGGGCCGGTGAGCCTGAAGAGTCTCGCGCTGGCGCTCACGCGCATGCCCGCCGACGTCCAGGTCGCGATCCCGCCCCGCGTCGAGATCCACGCCCGCTACGGCTGGGCCTGGGACGCCCATATCCTCGCCACACGCCACAGCCTCGCGCTGCCCCCGTCCGCGCGCGAACACCGGCACCGCAAGCGCCAGCGCGCGGGCGTCCACCACTTCATGACCCGCCTGGGGGCCCGCGAGGTCGTGCTCGCCGAGCGGGACGACCTGTTCGAGCGACACATCCGCGCGCAGGCCCGGCCCACCACAGGGAAGAGCGCGGCGCGCCGCCCGTACGAGTCGCACGAGTGGCACCGTCCGTTCCAGCCCTCGGGGTTCGAGGTGTTCAACCGCTCCCCGCGCGACGGGTACAAGTACCTGTGGAAACGGCATCCGTCCACGCGCGGATTGACGTCGGTGTATTACGAGAACTGATCCTCGGTTTTGGGGATTTGACCTTTGTTCCACGCCGGCGATCAGGGTATTCAACAGCGAAGGAGGAGAAACAGAAGTGAAAGGAGGGAAAATCAAGACAAGGGAGGGGGAGAAAGGGAAGCGAAGTCGCTTTTGGCCGACAAAGCCAAGCAGAGCTGGCCTCTGTGGGTTCCCAAGTTTCTCTGTGGTCTGCGAGGCATTTTCGTCCACAGGGAACAAGACTGCCGGGCAGGCTGGGCAGGCGGTGTAAATTAAGGAGGCGAGACACACACACATTGACGGCGGTAGACTCAAATTATACATGCAAGTTTCATCAAATGCCAGTTCTCGCTGTTCGAAAACACCGTTATGCAGTGTCGCGCAGTCAGTCCCGCGCAGTCTACAGTCGTGCAGCGCGGAATCTGAATGCTTTCATGAATCTATTTAGCCGAAAGTGAGCGAGATGCCCCGACTAGAAGTGTCCTACCCTGCACTAGCTGTGCGGCACTGACTGCGGCGCACTGGCTGGAGAACTGAAAGCGTACTCGAGTACAAAGCGGTAAAAAGAAAAGAAATGCTGGCTGGCAGGCATTAATTCGATCCAGGCTATTCATCGCCCGCGGATACCTCCCGACTCTCTATCTGATCACTACTAGTTGGACTAGCCCTTTTTCTGTCTTTGCAAGACGTGATCACTGACTGCTAGTTGGACTAGCCGTGTTTCTCTTTCTTCCATGACATTTGCCATCCACCGTGAGCTGACGCTCGTGTGACTGTGAACCAATGCGCAAGCGTTGGCAGAAAACCCCCCGGGTGCTGAATTGAACCACGCCCTCATCAGACAGTCAAGTTTTGCGCCCGTCTGCGGGCATCCGCCCAAGATCCGCGAAACCAACGAACGCCCCAAAATTCCTCCATCTCCTCCCGTCCAACAGTAACCTCCGGGTCGCCTTGTGTACCTCCTTCGGGGATCGTAAAGAAGGGTAGGTCTCTCGACGGGACCGCCCCGTATGTCATCGTCTCCTCGAAGATCTTGTGTGGATCACCGTCGATATTTCGTCCCCATACCTCCCACAACATCTGGGTCTCTCCGACCACCTTGACGTCCCCGAACCAAATGACACCCGTTGCCTCGTCTCTGCGAAGCTCCTTAGAGTCTGGTGTCAATGATGTGTCGGTCGATGGCTGCGTCGAGCTTCTGAACACGGGCGTTTCCTTGATTTTGACTAGGATAACGCGTTGGACTTCTGGTTTTCCTTGCAAGTACAACGGCACCAGAGCCCGGAGACTTTGGAGGGACTGCGACACCCCGACTTCGACGACAGTGTGGAGTTGGCCGACGGGGTCATTCTCGTACCACTTGATGGATAGGTCTGGTTGCTTTTGCGATGACTCGTATTCTTTCTCGAAGTCTCGGACATGTCTATTCCATGTGATCGACATCTTGGATTTTGCTGGAGACATCAAGTTGAACTTGGCCTCCTGCGCGAGATCGGAAAGGAATTCGACGACGGCATCGTGCCTGGTACTGGGAGGAGGCATAATGGTGAGAAGGGAGCGCGAGCTATCGTATGCGAATCGAAATGATTTGCTGCAAACGTGGATGAGCGCGCCGCCAGACGAATTAACGGGGGTGACGTGACACGTACCATTCTGTGCATAAGTCAAAGTGGGAGTCTTGTTGTAGCTTGAACCATGACTCTCGAGAAATGGTGAATTCGATGGGATCACTATCGACTCGAAGACGAAGTTTGCCTGACGCGAAGTCTTCTGCGAATTTCAGAGCTTCCTGCAATTGATCGGGTTCGGTGGGTGGTGGCAGAGACGATAGACTGGGCGGGTGCTGCGCGCCCGTGCCGCCGCCGCCATCAGAAACGGAAAGCGAGCCGAACGGTTGCCGAAGAGCCCCAGGCTCCAGCGCATTGTCCGAGATCGAATCCATCCTTTCTCGAGGCGAGTTGCACAATCTTCGCGGCGTCGATGAGAGATGATGAAATAAACAAAAGATTCGTCTGTTATTTCAACTGGCGACAGTGCGGGGGCGTTTTGCGTGCGGGGAAAGACACGTGGAAGGGCTATCTACGGTCGTGCATTTGCGTATACAGCGGCGGAGCAAGAACCGCCACAGCGCAGGATTGCATCCAACACCACCAGGGCTGCTTTGTTGGAGGGCACTGCGATTCACCAGCCGCTGGAGAGCGCAACAGCACATTCTGTCATGGTGTCTACAGGAGCCGCACAAGTTCTCTTTGTTTCCGCGTGCCAGGCCTGTAAGCAATGCGTACAAAGGGTGCATGCGCGGCGAAATGGACATTCTAACAAAGCAAATATCACACAAAGCCCAGTGATACATCAAGCAGAGCGGTTCCACATGTCGGCATCACATCGTTTGGATGGAACAGAAATCAGCGCGAGGAGCGAGAGGGCCAAGCGGGATCGTTGAGGGAAAAGCAGAAGCCCAAGCAAGAGACCTGCAGCGGATCCGAGACGGAGAGGGTGATCGGTCCCACTGTCGACTGTGCATCAAGGAGGCACACCCACAGACCAATCCCTGAGGTGTCTTCGCTGTCAACCATCAAGGCATAGGACGCAAGCAACAGGACACCTCCCATACTTGGTCGAAGATGACGAAACACTCTACCTGGACAATCTCCGAGTTCGAGGTTCCCGCAATTCATTCACAAGGTGGAGGTGCAAAGAAGATTTAGCACCCTCAGTGGGTGGCTATCCTAGAAGGAGACGTACAAGACTACTACGAATGGGTCGGAGAATCAGGCCCACTTCCACTAATTAGACCGCTCGTCTATAGATGACTAAGTTTGACTGCAAGTAATGACTGCCTGACTGAAGTCCTGGCAACGCTGCATGATAGGCCATCTGGGCTGGCACATTCGATGTTCCTTCCTCCTTCCGCCACCCTGTCCTGTTTTTGCAACAAGATCCAATGCGATGCTGCTGCTGGTTTGATCGAGCCCCTTCCCGGCAGAGAATTGAGGTAGTTCAAGCTGTCAAGCTCCTGTCCAACTTTGTTCCAGGAGCTGACAATAACAGGAAATTTGCCTGCCTCTGCCGGCCATCCGAGCCCCTCCCTCATGCGGCATCGGCAGGAATCGAAACAAGAATAATACGTGGTCCATTCATCCCAATGGCGACAGGGCCTCCCTCAGGCAGCGTTGGCAAGAGTCGACTCCTGCCACCACATCCTCCACGCTGACCGCGGAGCAAGACGAGTCCGGGCTTCCACAGACTCTAAGCGAAGGTTTTTGATCGATCTCATCGGTCGACTGTGGCTCGAGAGCCAAATTCTCGACACCCAAGCACTACGCCCAGAGAGCCATCCCCCGAGGCAAAGTGTTGGACTCGACGAGATCCACCCGAGAGGCGAGGGATATGGATACGCGGCGCGGAAGGTCGCAGAGAGCCCACACCTTCCCGACCTCAACTTCTTCGGCGGTTCCCTGGGCATTTCAGATGGACATTTGAAACCAAGGTATGGAGCCAGGGAATGATGGATGGCTGTTACGACACTCGGTCCAGTACACATACCGCGATCGAGGACGAGGGCCCCGGTTTGAAACTGACGCTTGGGAGCAACTTGTTTCGACCTACAGTGTTATGGACATAACCCTCTTCATGCTTCCCCTCTGACTGTCAAGGACGCCGGATGCGATTGTACCATGCTCTCCTCGACGTTCAAATGGTTCACAATGTCTGCACTGTGAGGGTGCCATGAAGTAAAAGCAGGAACAACCCGTGGTTCATTCATCTCGATACAGAGCCGTCTGCTCTCCAAAGACGCTGAGAGAGAGAGAGGCAGGCTTGATATCTTGGGCACCACCAGTGCCAAAGAAAGTTTGCTATTGACCAAGTTGTCTAGTGTCCCGCTCCTCTCTCTTCCCTCTGTTAGTCGCTCAACTG
The DNA here is from genome assembly GCF_000835495.1 of Cladophialophora immunda. NCBI lineage: Eukaryota > Fungi > Ascomycota > Eurotiomycetes > Chaetothyriales > Herpotrichiellaceae > Cladophialophora > Cladophialophora immunda. Next base: position 825,628 of record NW_015622545.1, read on the forward strand.
CAATTCCTCCAGCCGCTCATCGTTGCCCGTACTCGGAGAAAGAAGGGAAGGTTGCAGACAAAGCCGAGATTGTCTTGGTCTCGGAAAGGGCAGGTAGAAATGCCATTTCAATCATCAATTTGTTCGGGTCAATGGCCGACCGAAAGAGTCTCAAACCCATTACAGGGCCATATTGTCTTTGTGGTGAGCGGCGGCAGTAGCTGCTGGTTGGCAAACGATCCAGGGTCATCTGCTTTCCAAAGATACTGGGGAGAGGTAGAGTTGTGATCTTGGTTACCCCTATTGCCAAAGAAGCTTTGCTGTTGACCAGTTGCTGGCGCGGGTGTGCTGCTTGCGCAGATGTTTGGCGTCTGAGAGACGTTTGTCTTTGTGGCAAGTGGCAGTGGCTGCAGTGGCAGCGATGGTGACTGGCTGGCAATCGATGCAGGGGCGTCTACTTCTGCTCCACGGTCGGCGTGGTGGTGCCAACGCTGCCTGAGGGAGGTCTCTGTCGCCATGGGGATGACTGAACTAGGCGTTGTTCTTGCTTCGTGGCACCCTCACAGTACAGGGTCGACGATGGCGCTGGTGTTGAAGAAGAACAGACTTGCCCTGCTCCGCGGTGCACGTGTTGTGTACAGCGTTGGCAGGAGTCGACTCCTAGCCTTAGGTATGACGAGATCTTCATCGTCACATTTGCTCTCGACGAATTAGGTGAAGTAGGTTGGCCCTCGACTATCTTGTCGTGGATCCATTTCCGTCACGACTTGGTGAAATTGGTTGCGTCTAGGGTGGCGACTTTGTTGTTCTTGTCCTTGAACCACACCAGTATGTCGGCGATGGCAGCCTCTGCTGCGGTGCGGCGAGCCTTCTCGCCTCGCCTTCGGCTATTGACATCGAAGAACTTGGCATCTGGATGGGGATTGTCGGTTCGTCTGTATTTGCCGACGATGAACACCTCAGTATTGACCGGCGTCCATCGAAGATGTCTTTTGACTGAATCGCGTTAGCACAGGAGCAGCGACTGGAGGAGTCGGAGTCGGATGCGCAGGAGTCGACTCCTGTGAGCGTTGTCTCCAACACGCTGACCGCGGAGCGGGAGCGGAAGCAGAGGGCCCTGCATCGATTGCCAACCAGCAGCCACTGCCGCCACTACCTTCCATTCAACTGCTAGGCAGTGTATTCTTTTTGGCGGATCTCGACTTATTTCCCTTTTCTTATACTCTCTGCCGCCTGCTTCCAGCGCGTCTGTTCACAGTAGCTTAACCGCAGCCCGCCCTCGGGCTGGATCCAATCGGCTCCTTTACACGCCACGACAAGAACAAAAGGCTCTCGGACACTAACACCTGGCGTAGGAGCACGCCCGCACCAGGGTTGGGTTTGTTGTGTGCGAGCAAAGTGAACGCTTGGTTGCAAGGAGCACACCGGCACTGGGGTCGGGGTTTGTCTGTGTGTGTGGGTGTGCGTGCATGCGCAAAGTGGACGCTTGGTCAACTAAAGCTGAGGAGAAAATGCGTCGAGTGCCGAGGTGAGACATGTAAATTGCATACCAGTGTCGGTGGTCGGTATGACTTGGAGTTGGAGATTTGGACTGGCTCAAATTCCATCGGTGATGCAGGGGACCAATTTTGTTGCCAGGGTTAGCACAGAGACATTGGGTAGTTTGATGGGCGAACAAAAGGTGGACAATCTGAGGGGGAAAAATTGGGGTTGATGAGCGAAAAAAGTGACATTCGATTTGGCGCAAGACGTGAGTGAGTGGATGGGTCCGCGTCGAGAACAGCGTGCTTGTCGGAATTCCGTGGGGAGTGGGCATGGCACTGCCTGACTCCTTTGCTAGCGACAACACAAACCAAACCAAACCAAACCAAGCCAAACGCTGGAGGTTGGCGTGTAGTCGCTGTAGCAGAATCAATTGCAGGACAGCCTGCAGGGTGCCGCAGGAACAGTAACCAAGGAGGAATGAACAGAAGGTTTCGAGCACAACTAGCACTCTGTTCGCTGTGTGAAGCAATGCTAAATTGATCTTTTGCTATTGCTTAAGGACTATCGAACCCACTGCAAGCGTCGTCATAACAAAGTCTCCCAGATAGTCACGTAACTGTATACCTGACCACCGCGCCAGCCCATTACAATGCACAAAACCGAGATGCAAACCGAGATGCAAACCGAGATGCAAAAGACCTAGCTGTAAGATACCCGATATACAAGATAAACGAGACAGATACGCGAGATGTAGATAGATTCGTGAGACAGATGATTGTCGAGACAGATTCGCGAGACAGACGGGATACAGTAGACGATATGTAGTAGACACGATATAGATATGGGATCCTTCAACATGGCAGTGAGTGAGTTATGAACTCAGTTGTGTGAAGTCAAGTCAGTGAGTGTGTGAACTTGGACTATATGAACTCAGGATATGTACAGTTTATCTGCACGATAGATGACGCCCATCCTCATAACCTTCTGATTGCGTCTTTGTATTCCGAGAGCAATTGCGTCTTGTGTTGGAGCCTTTTGAATTCGGCTACATCAGAAGCATCATCAATACTCACCCAGACCTGGTCCTGCCTCGAAAGGAACTTTGCCACCGCCGCCGCCGCGACCGTCAAGGAGGTATTCGGCGTGGAGCCAGACACGGGGTGGGAAGGAGGCTCGATTCGAAGCATAAATCGGAGCTTTGACTCGGAGAGAGAGACAGACAGGTAATGTTTGAGTTTGCTTCGCCAGGGTTTCGCCAACCATACATGAGACTGTTTTCACTCTCGCAGCCAACGAATAGCCGACGAAGCCGTAGCGGGACTGGCAGGAGCACAGCCCTCGGAGCCGCAGCAGCGGAGAAGTAAGCGTCCAAGGCGTCACGTAGAGCCTGGCGATTCAACAGTGCGGGCCGTGCAGACGCGAACGAGTCGATCAGACGGCGCCTCTGTTACCGCTTCAAGTAGCTCTTCGGCCTGTTCGGACGAGGCCATTCCGACTCTGCCCTATCCAAAAAGCGGCAAATGAGCTATTCTGCTGGCCGTATTGTCAGGGTGGCTCTTTTCCGCTACTATGGTCTCCAACATAAACAGCGTCGACGCCGTCAGCGCAGCAAATATCTTGATTGCTTGCATTTGTAACAATATGATATGCTCCGTTGAAAGTGTAGCAAGGCCGTGACCATGGACAAACGAGCGCCGAAAGGAGTAGGACACGATCAAGTCGTCGATGCTGCTAGCATCGCTGTCTCCAGCGACCTGAAGACATGACCATGATCCACGCGTCGTGAGGACAGCAACTGGGAGTTGCCAGAGCCGTCGAGATTTTCAGGAACCCGCTCCACCCCAGCCGATCTACAACTTGGACTATATGTGGGTGAACTTGGGTTGTGCGAAGTCAAGGCAGTGAGTGAGTGTGAAAACTCAAGTAATGTTGTGCGGGGATCGAATTCGTTAGCATGCACGTGCTGGAACGCACAGAGGCCTGTCTAGAGGGGGCCGGTAGCGAGACAGGGCCGCGGTGTTCTGGTCGTGGCACTGTCTTTGGTATGAAAGGCCTGTAGGAAACTAATTCAGCTATTGGCCGATGCACCTGGGCGTGGGCGAATCTGATATCCCTCGCCCTAGCAGAGTGAGAAAGATGTTTGCCATCTTCACCGCCATCTTCACGGCCGCTTTCAATACGCGAATCAAACACTACCTGCCGAAGTATATCACAGCGGCCGCCGAGACCTCAGGGCTTCCTGTTTCTTCTATCCCAGCCTTCATCCAGGCATTGACTGCAGGTCAGACAGCCACGCTGGCCAAAGTCCCAGGCGTCACGCCGGAAATCATGGCTAAAGGCTTTAGTGCCTGGGGTGGGGCGCTGGGGAGGAGGAAGGACAGAGCGGAGGGCGCCCCGAGGAGTTTCTCTCCATTTCTCTCTTTCTCTCGGTTACACCGCAGCAGCCAGCCAGCCAGCATCACAATCAGGCCAGTGCCAGCGCAGCCTGGCTATCGGTCATGCTAGCCTCGGTGAGAAGGATCAACATGAATCCTCCGGCGGTGCACAGCTTCAGGACGTGATTGGTGGTTACCAGCCCCAAACAAATCGAACTGGAGCGAGAAAGACAAGACAAAACCCAGATGTCCCTCAGAAACGTGGCACTCGACTGGCGGTCTCTTCTTCTTTCCAGGCATCTTCGCGTTGGCTGCCCTATCAATGCTGTCGCTGCTTCTAGGTGGTAGCAGCTCGCTACAGGAAGAAATGCTGGAAAGCATTGAAGTAGTGGCAGCAGGTGGAATAGGGTGTATCGCAAGCCTAACTGGTTACCACGATTACCTGCGACTTCTAGCAAAGTCGTCCATTGTTGTGCTGATTAACATTATTGCATGCATTACCACCATTTGTGCGGTGCTCGTGTGGGGGTCACACACGGCTGATATGTCTGATATTGCATGCATGGGGCCTAAGAAGCAACCCGGCGTCAACAACGCCCCGGTGGAAATCCAACTCAAAGGACTCTAGACAGGACGAGATAATAAGCCAGGCTCGTGGTCTCCATATAAGGCGCCGTCTCGCTTGTCTGAAGATTGTAATGCTCAATGGATCTGTTGCTGTTTTGCCGTTGCTTGAGGACCATAGTGGCCTTTCAGCGAGATCTTTTGAGGCCGCGCAGTGCCTGAAACACTGGATTGATCAAGGTGTATACCAGGTCGGAGATTCAGCCTAGTTCCACCAATCAGACCGCTCCGTTTGCGGTTGACTAATGGACTGCAGTCATGGTCGCTGGCATGACTGTGGTCCGACTGCTGACTGCGGTTCTGACAACACTGACCACTGCCAGCGTCGTCACGGCAAAATCCCTTGTATAGCTATGTGACTGTACACCTGACCACCACGCCGGCCAGCCAGCCCAACGCAATACGCGAGCTGCAAGACAGACGAGCTGCAAGACGGACAAGCCATTGTAATGGGCTGGCGTGGTGGCCAAGTTGTACAGCCACGCGACTGTACAAGGTGCTTTACCAATGGCGGAGCAGGCAGTGGTTTTGATAGTCCTAAAGCAACAGTAACAGATCAAGTCAGCATTGCTTCAAGATAGCGAACAGAGTGCTGGTTGTGCTCGAAACCTTCTGTTCTTCCCTTGTTACTGTTCCCACGACGCGCTGTAGGCAGTCCTGCGATCGATTCTGCTACAGCGACTAGACGCCGACCTCCTGTGTTTGGTTTGTTTGTGTTATTGTTGTTGTTGTTGTTGTTGTTAGTAGGCTAGCGAGACAGCGTCACGGCCAGAGCACCGCGCCCACCTCCGGCCCCTGGACAGGCCCCTGTGCGTTCTTGCACGTGCATGCCAACGAACTCGATCCCCGTCCACTATAAGATAGACAAGCTACAATACGCGAGCTTTAAGATACCTGACATATAGATCAACGAGATGCATGATGGACGAGGAGCAAGACAGACGAGGAGCAAGATAGACGAGCTGCAATACACGAGCTGTAAGATACCTAACATATAAATCAACGAGATGCATAATGGACGAGATGCAGACAGACGAGATGCAAGACGGACAAGCTGCAAGGTAGACCAGATACAAGACAGACGAGATGCTAGACGAACGAGATGTAGACAAACGAGCTGCAAGACAGACGAGATAGATGCAATATGCAAGATTCGCGGGACAGATACGTAAGCTACTAGATTCGCGAGATGGAAGATCAACGAATGGGATTCGCGAGCTGCAAAGATACGGCTGCAAGATAAACAAACGAGCCGGAACGGGACAGCTTCGCGAGACAACCACGCGGCAAGACAGGCGGGAATACAGCAGACGGGATATGGTAGAGGAGACGCAGATACACGAGATGCAGATATCGGAGATGCAGTAGACGAGATCCAGATCTGCGAGATACTTCAACAAGGCAGGCAGTGAGTAGTGTGTGGACTTGGATTGTGTGAACTCAGGCGGTATGAACTCAAGCTGTGTGCAACTTGGACTGTGTGAGTGAACTTGAGTTGTGTGCAGTCAAGGCAGTGAGTATGTCAAGTCAAGTCAGTGAGTGTGTCGCGGCGTGTCCACGAGCTGGTGCAGGAGCTGGCGAGCTAGATGATAAAATAAGTGGCATAGCCAAAATGGCCACCACCACCAAAGTCGATGCCGCAACGACTCTCAATTCTGCCTATTGCTAGTAATTTGCAGTGTATAGAACATCGTCCAGAAGCGAATCCTGCCTAGATTTCACGCCTCGTACTCTGTAACATCTCCATCTCTGAGCGCTAGGCTATTCATCCGATCAATCATGCCGTCTATATACCTGTTAATTGTCTCCTGCGGAATGTCCTGCCACGCTTGGTTGATCGCCTGAACGAGGCTGTTGTCGTCAAAATGATCGATCGATTTGATCCTCTGTTTCTGCGCCCTCCAGATATTCTCAATCGGCGATAGACCTGGCGATCCTGAGGCGTTGAAGAAGCAGTTAAGACCCATCTGCTCCTTAAGGCGCCTGGCGGTAGAGTTCTGGCTAATGCCGTGAGTACTGTCTTAATCCTCCTCAAGGATGAAGTCGCTATCGCCTTGATCAATCCATCGCTTAACCTCCATTAGGATCTCGTTAATATAGACTGTAGTAGTCATCTTACCGTTTGACGAATAGGTCTCGTAAAAGACCAATCTGGACTTGAAATTATAGTTAACTACGGCCCATATATGCCAGTGTTTTTCGTTCTTATATTTGAAGGTCTTTTCGTTGTATATCTTCTGTATACAATCCGGATGGTAGCGCTCTCCTGGCCTTCGAATAATGCGTAATTTACGCTGTGGGCCGCGGCTAAAATGGCATTCATCTGAAAAGCAAACTCTTTGCCATTAGTGTAGTGGCCAGTGCCGTCGAATGGCTAGATATTCGCGACGTTCTTTGATTGATTTGGCCGTCAGAAAAGGCTTCTGGCAGGCAACGCATTTATAATAGCCTCAATCGCGAAAGGCCCTTTAAATAGTTCGCTCAGAGATCTGCCTACGATCTAGAAAGACCTCGTGAAAGACCTCAAGCCAGATACAAATACGGTGGTTAAATCCACCCTATAGTATCCAGTCTTCAAAGACTTTAAAGTCGCTATTATTAAGGAGAGATTTCCTACCACGATTCTCTATCTAATAGGGCGAGTTATGATACCTTCGAGGCTATTGAGATGTAGCGATATAGCGATATCTAGTCCGTGGAGGAATGTGGCAGAACTTGAAGATATCCTATTAACTAATATCGATACCCTTTTACTGGTAGAATTGCGTTAACGTCCGCACCTTTTCTTTAACTGATGTTAGGTTCTGAGTGTTCCCTAAGGCCTCCTCTTCCTCTCTAGGTATTACTGGACGATTTGCGACCATTTTGGTAGAGTAATTAAAGCATAAACCTAGCGGTGGGTTACCGGTAGTTATAGGTGCGTAAATAGTTAGTAACTAGTTGGTGAGTGGCGTAACGTAACGCTGTGCCACTAATTTTATCACCTAGCTGGCTGCTATTGAACTGGAGCGAGGCTTCTAGCCATAGGCGCCAACTCGTACGGCGGTAGGTAACAGGCACGTTCACATCTTGTCAAGCAGTTGATTGATTGTGTTGTTGTCTATCTGTCTGGACGAATAACAAAAGAAAAGACTACCAAGCTAAAGTGGTACCCTCGAACTGACCAATCAGAGAGTGGCAACGTCTGTCTGTACAATGTACAGCCAAAAGTTGACCAATCACCTTGCTCGCTCGCCTTGCATCTCAGGTCCTCTCCAAACCTTTCCCATTACAGTATAGGTGGTGGCCGGATTCTTTTTCGGACACACACGCCGTTACGTTAGCTATAAGACATACGAGCCATAAGATTCGCGAGACTGAGGAACGAAATGTACGATAATGTAGTAAAGTTAGCGAGTATATTAGGTTAAGTTAATAAGTATATATAGTTAAGGTAGTGAGAGTGTATAACTTTTTCCCCTAAATGCCTAAAAGTAGTTAAAGCCCTAAAAGATTATCAATTAAACACTCTAACACACTTAAAGACTAGGAAAAGTGTGTCTTTAGGTCGACGGTAGGATAAAAAGTGGTATTAGGACGAAAATTCAAAACATTTCACCCTTCTGGAGCCAGAAAAGTGACTTTTGGGTCGACCGTGGAAAAAGGTTGGACTAAAGTTGGTGTTTGGGACGAAAAAATCAAAAAGTGGGAAAAAAGCCGGTGTTTTGGTCGACCGTTGGTAAAAAAAGGGAGAAAAAAAGCTGGTGTTTGAAAAGAAAGAAAAAGGTTGGTGTTTTGGTTGACAGTTGGCCAAAAAAGAGGAAAAAAAAGGAGGGTGTCTGAAAAAGTGGATGTTTGACAAAAGTGGATGTTTGACAAAAGTGGATGTTTGACAAAAGTGGTGGTTGAAAAAAGGGGTGTTTAGGACGAAAAGTCAAAAAGTGGGAAAAAAGTCAGTGTTTTGGTTGACGGTTAGCAAAAAAGTGGAAGAAAACTGTGTGTTTGAAAAAGTTGGTGGTTGAAAAGGTGGAAAAAAGGTCGGTGTTAAAAGGTCGACGGTTGGCAAAAAAAAAAGGTGGAAAAAAGTTGGTGTTTACAAAGTGGGTGGTTAAAAAAATGGTGGTTGACAAAAGTGGCGGCTGAAAAAGTGGTGTTTGAAAAGAAGGAAAAAGGTTGGTGTTTGAGAAAGTGGGTGGTTGACAAAAATGGTGGTTGACAAAAATGGTGCTTGGGACGAAAAGTCAAAAAGTGGAAAGAAGTTGGTGTTTGAAAAAGTGGCGGTTGAAAAAGTGGCAAAAAAGTTGGTGTTTGGGTCGAAAAGTCAAAAAGTGGAAGAAAAGTCGGTGTTTGAAAAAGTGGCGGTTGGAAAAGTGACGGTTGGAAAAGTGACGGTTGGAAAAGTGACGGTTGGAAAAGTGACGGTTAAAAAAGTGGTGGTTGAAAAAGTGACGGTTGAAAAAAGTGGTGTTTGGGACGAAAAGTCCAAAAGGTTTGGCCATCAAACACTCGAAAAGCTGTGTTTTGGCCGACGGTCGGACAAAAAGTGATTTTGGGACGGAAAGCGTGGGGTTTGAGGGAATGGTGGAGAGCGTGTGCGTCATAAATTATTGAGAATGGGCACAGCGAGTGCGGCGAGTGAGTGACTTGGGCATTGAGAAGGCAAAAGGCAGGGCAGAGGGTAGAAGGCACCCAGCGCTCAGCGCTCAGGCACTCGTAGCGCACTGGGTATGGAGGATGTGGAATACCCTCACCTAGAACAGCACCTGGAACTCACCTGGAAAAGAAAGCACAGCGCCAAAGGGTGGAAGCTGGAAGACCGGCGGGACCCTCTAATTTCAAGGACCCCAGGTGGTCTTGCCTTGGAGACAGTGGTTGCATGCAGAACTTGTCTCCTTCAGAGGAAGTTTGCACAGCAAATCCCTAAAAAGGAGAACAAATGACTGGATGGATGGATGGATGGATGGATGGATGGATGGTGTGAGTGGTGAGTGGTGAGTGGTGTAAAGAAGGGCACGCTCAGTCCAAGTCTCGTGGACTGGCACAACCATGAAATCGCGGGTGCCGAGGAGCATCAGAGGGCCCTAGATTGATTGAATTACCGAATCGAAAGAACTATCTGAAGGGATCAAGGAGAGAGATCCTTTCAACCTGGGGAACCAAAACCAAAGCCAGTCAACAGCGGGGGGGGGGGGGGGGGGGATACCAAGGTCCCAGGCGAGAGATCCTTTCAACCTGGGGAACCAAAAACCAAACCCAGTCACGAAGGGGGAGGGGGTACCAAGGTCCAAGGCGATGAATCCATCCCGTCCGCTACTTCATCCGTCTCTTCTTCTTCTTGCTCTGTTGCTCCTTCTGTTCCTCGTCGCTCTCGTCGCTCTTGTTGCCCTCGTCGCCCTCGTCCACATAGTCCTTGTCCTTCCGATCATCACCCGACGTTTTCTCGTACCATTCTTCATAGCGGCATTTGGCGAAATCGACCACGGCTGTTTGGAAGATCCTCTCAAAGTAATCCCAGTCCAACTTCACCGAGTCATCCGGCTGGAGGTGGGAAAGGGCTAGGCCAAATGGTATTTCCGGTCGAGGTATGGACGGAGACATCGGGTGGATGATTTGTCGCTCTCCGTCTAATTGGATTTCGTTCGTGGCGGCGTCTAACTTCCACATCTCCCAGAAGATTTCCGAGATGCTGCCCATCCATTTCTGACCTTCAAAGTAAATGGGCCCATACGTGTCACCCTCAAACTCGTCGCGCTCGATTGTGTCGGGGTCCCTCCAAACCTTCTCGTCTCTTGCCTCTGTAGACAACGGGCATCGATACCGTGGGTTCTCGGTAATCTTCACTAGGATACATCGATCGGTCACCGAGCCTGTGCCCTTCAGTATCAACTTGACCGCCTCTTTCAACTGCTCGTACGTCTGAGAAAAGCCGATTTCGAACGACACGGTAACCTTCATCCAACCTTTGCGGTTCTTTTCGAGAATCGCCAAATCTGGTTGCTTCCTCGACCCGGAGTATTGCCCCGTTCTGGCTTTGAGCATCGTACCAGTGGCGACTCGAATCGTATCCTTTCGCCGCCCGACGCTTTCAGTAATAAAATCTCTGAAAAATTCGACGAAGATCTCATGTGGCGCCGACGGGCTCCCGTGGAGGGTAAGAATCGACTTGGAGGCATCGTAGGTGTATCGGTAGAAGTGGACTCGCTCCTCAATGTCGTATTGCTCACATAGCTTGTCCCAATCTTGAAGGGAAACGTGGAATTCGACATCTTCGTCCATTTGAGGCCCACACCGACCAGCTTTCATACCCTCAACGTATGTCTTGAGCTGGTCTAGGTCGCCTGGAACCGGTGCTGGCGGCGACATTGGCGCTGGGACGGGCAACACGGGCGCTGGCACGGGCAACATGGGCGCTGGAACAGGCTTCTTCGGCGAGGGCGACTTCTTCTTGGGCAAGGGAGGCATCTTCTTCGGGGTCATGGAAGGAGTATAGAGTTTGGTTCGTAGATGTCGACGGACAGAGGAGGTGTCGGAGGAAGGTTCGGTATTTGAAGTGCTTGGGGTGGGGTGTGGAATGTCCGACAAAGGGACACGTGATGCTGCCCGTGCTGCCGGAGCATAATAGTAGCTGCCCCCATGGCTGCATTCGTCACCACTCAAAGAGGCCATTGGAATGTGGATGGATTGATATATAGAGGAGCAGGTAAAGAAAGGGAGAGAAGAGAGATGGGTGGGAGAAAAAAGGACGAACGCGGCAGACCTGGGGGGTTTTATCGCATGCAGCCATTTGCACGAGGCCCGTTTGCAATCGGCAGACAAAGAACTTGAAACCTGCCCCCGCCCAGAGCAATCTCAGCTAGAACAGGCCCACGTCACTGACTGCAAACGGTTGAACTGGCAAACACAGTGCAGTGTTATGTTTGCAGCAGCGTCGCCAGCGCTTTGTCCGCCCTTGTGGCTGCGACCGCACGGCAGCCTCTGTGGCGGTCAGCGTGCTGGAAACGGCCTTGGCACGCTGGCCGCGGAGCACAAGGATCCAGTTTCCATCTCCTCCACATCCAAGCGTCGATTACAGCGACGAGGACACCCTCTCAGAGGGAGAGACGGACGGCCGTCTTTCCTCCAGGAGGACACTTGCGTCCCGCGAATTTCTCGGCGACACTCACGATGCCAAGATTCGATCCGTGGACCAACGAGCACTATCCCGGCAAAGCAGTTGGGTTCCATGACCACCACGCCCAAGACCTTGATCAAACCTGAAGACACGCTTCGAGCAGCCGGCCGCCGGGCAATCGACACCAGGTGTGCGACGTGACGATTCCACCACAACGATCCCGTCGCTCACCTCGCGCATCCACATCCAAAGAGCGGGCTTTCCCCGGGGATGGACATGAATGAAATGAATCCCGTACAATGGACCAACGATGCAAGGCTGTGAAGAAGCGAGATGGGACGGGAACTTTTCAGCCGGCCCGCCTCACCTTGATTGGGAGCAATAGTCCCGTCCCGGCTTCTACAGTGCAGTGCAGTGCCACTGTGCTTTGTTTTGTCTTGTTCTGTTCACGATGTTCGCTCCCTCGCCCGCCTTGTGATGGATGAATGGCTGGTTGGTTGGATGGATGGATGAGCGAGAATTATGGACAAAGCTATACACAGGAACAACAGCTGTACAGTAAGTACCGCAGCTAGCAAGCACACGAACAAAGTATGCACGTCCACCTCCGCGCCCCGTTCATATCCACACCTAATATCCACCTCCACGTCCAGTGGGACCCTGGATGCTCCAGAAATTCCGTCCTTGACGATCGGAGACGTCCTGTTTGACGACTCTGACATAATCCTTGGGTTGTTTCTGGCAGTTGTGCGAGTTGTTCATGCCCGCGGGCAAGGTTGGTTGATGATTCGCCTCTCCCCTCGAATCTTGGGACAAAAGAGTGAATCGCTCTCTCCGGTTGCCGATGGGAAAAGCATCGACCAAGTCTTCAGTTCGCCCGCATCTTTCTTGTCCGTCCCTTGGCCCCAACTGAGACTTCCACCTGTCTGGGAGTTACAAAATCGCAGAGTGTCTGATGCCCCGTGTCGTGGGCACGAATCGGCTTCCCTCAGTCGCGTTCCTATGCTCAGATCGACCCCTCCTACGATCCTGCAGTCCTTCTGGCTGATGAATAGGAATGGAGCCGGCGCGACTCTACACCGGGCGCTATTGCCAGGCCATGTCGCTTGGGGGCGCCTGTGTGTGCCTCTCGAGATCCGCCCCAAGTCCCGGAGCCGGTTGATCTTCGACGGACGTCTATGCCGTTTCAATCATCAAATTTGTTCTGGCTAATGGCCGACAAAAGAGTTCAAATCTCGTTAGAGGGCCATATTGTCTGGTTTGTTTCTGTCCACTCTTCCTCCGCCTCTGAAACACCTCAATCACTCGATGGAGATGGGGTCGGACAGGACGCCAATGAAGCCAACAACGACAGACCGCATGCTTCTTTCAACGGCGACCTCAGGACAGAAGGAACAGCGTTTCCAGGATTATAGTCATGGTAACACCGCAACCAACAGCCACTTCAACCCTCCATTCATCTGCAGCCTTCCCTTCTTCCTCGGAGAACGGGCAACGACGAGTGGCTGGAGGAATTACAGTCGAGCGACCAACAGAGTGATCGGGACACTGATCTGCTGACGGACGTCCTTGGGCGCTGAATTGCCGCAGGCGCCACTTTGCTGTAGGAACGATCGACAGGCTCCCACTGGGCTACCTTCGTCTCCAAATGCCTGTGTTGGCTGCGTGTCCTGCATCCAGCCGCGCTCATCTTCCAACCCATCACTCCTATCTTCACCTCACCGCCAGTGCCAACGAAGCTCTACTGTTGACCGAGCGTTCACTTTGCACACACACACACACACACACACACACACATTGAAACCACCTTGGTCTCAGGACTCAAGTGAGGGCTCAAAAGGCAATATTATTCGGCGCTGACCTATCTGGTTTCCCTCCCAAGAGCTGGATGTCCATGAATGTAGCAGCGGGCCACAATGTCTCAACATCTTATATCTATTTCGTCCCGGATCCTCTGAGCCAGCCCAGCGCGCTCACCCTCTGGCTTTTTCCCCGCAAGAAGAACAGCCCAACCACATCAGGATCTCCGCGCTCGCTTAGCCGGCCGGGTATCTGACCTTGACTTGGCTTCCTTCACCTTTTCCTCGTTAGAGGTCTCCTTCTTGACGTCCAGGTGACCGCCTTTCTTCACCTTTCCCTCGTTAGAGGTATCATCCTTGCTGCCGTCCGGGTGACCACCCTCTGCCGCCTTGGAACGGTCCCACGCTGCTGCGAAGGCTTCCCGTTGACAGGTCGAGGGAAGCCAGTAGATTGGCCCGAACTGATGGAATGGGGCCGTCTCTTCAAGCACAGGATGTTCTTTCGTGGGCGGTGTGGATTTGGGGACGCGTTTTCCATCTTGAATGTACATGTATTCGCCCGGCTTGGGCATTTTGCCGCCGGACTCGTAGTAGTGGATCAGGAATCGAATGTTGGCATCGTGGGTCTCGAATTCTCCGGCCGCAAGTATCTCCTTGAGTGAAGATAGCCGTCTCGCTCGGTGCGTCTCTTCGCTATAATCTTCGCTTGGATGATAAGGATATGAAAACTGGATCTGGTTGTTGGCCATGTTGGGGATGGTTGGGGGAGGGGGGGGGAGGATAGATGAAATGAGCGGGGTTGAAGAAAGGCAGAGAATGTGTCCAGTGTGGGTGGTTTTAAAGGCCACAGCTTGGAGGTGACTCACATGAGACCGGCACCACCTAAAGCCTAAAAAGCCCAGGAATAGAAGTTAGGTTGCTGTCCCAGGCGGCACCAAAAGCGTATCCAGCCATACTTTCCGCTTGAATCTAGGGATAGCCTACCATTTGACCCCGGGGGCAACTTACCGCTTAACCCAAGGGGCGAAAGGCTTGATGAAAGGCTTGACCCAAGGGGTAGCCTACCAACTAGCCTCAGGTCAAGGCGGTTTATCCTGAGGCGACCAGAGAAGACATGGACATCGTCCGTCTGGGCACCAAGCACACCATTGAATCAAGCAATGCTATCACATTCGAAAAGGAATTGCAACCCCTGTGTGAAGAAGAAGAAGAAGAAGAAGAACAAGCTGGTTTCAAGAATGGACTGAGGCGGAGTTTTGGCCCGTGATTTGGGCCCGTTGTTGTCAAGCTTGATGGAAAGGCTCCTTGCTCTCGCCACTGGTGTAGGGATTGTTGATCTCCCAGCGGGTGCATGACAACAACAACCACGCTCGCGCAGCGGTCTCTCAAGGTAGTACTGCGTTTCTGTTAGGGGATTTTCTCAAGCAAACCCCGGATAATGGGGGAGCACAAGACTTGCCAATCCCACCACCAACGTCTTCCCCCGGTTGCACCGTCCTTCAGATCCTGCCAAGGAAAATCCAGAATCAGTCATCATCAGTCGCCCCGATGGCAGGTGCCTCACACGCGGTGCGGCTCAGTCAGCTCGCTGTCGAGGAACAGTCTTCTGTTGCTCGCTCGTCTGGTTCGTGTTTGATCACTGGGTCGAAGGATATCGATAGGAACGGCCTGATTCTGTTGCTTGCTCAGTGCACGCCTTGACAGGGACATTGGTGGATATGGACTTCTCCCAAACAGTCACCGGTACGAGCGACATTGATGCCATTGCAGCCAAATTGGAGGCGACAGAGGGCGGTCACCTAAGCGGAGTCGCCAGTCTTTGCAGTTTCCGAGCCAGAAGGCGTAGAACTGGGAGTTGGGTTGTTGTCCTAGCCAGCACCAACGCCATTTACGCCGTTTGCTCTCCCGTCTGGCATCAGATTGTCCAGCTATTCCTACCGCTTGACCCTGGTGACAGCCGTACGGCTGTTAGGATGGTGGGCATCAGGCGCACAATGCTGTTGGTACCATTTACCACCAGGTAGGTAGGCTGTGCCGACCAGATCCGCGCGCCATGGTGACACCATACACCAAACCGATCCCTATCGACGACCCTCTCCTAAAAGCCTGGCCTTCAGTTGCCGAGAAAATTCTTCAAGCTGTCTCCAAGAGCAGTTGGCTTGCCTTGTACCTCTTGGCGACTGTTTGGGAGTCCGTCCTTGTCGTCCTCGAAAACGTCGATGGGACCGACAAGCCCCCAAATCCCATATACACTGAACAACCGTCATGAACAGCGATGTATCTCAGGTGCCCTCCCTTCTCCGTCTACTTGAACCAGGTGGATGAATGACGGGCGGAGTCAGTTGCTCTACCAGAGGCAAGAGAAGGACGACTTCTCGCTCAGCGTGTCGGTTGCCGGCAGTCGAGATCTTAGTCGCCTCCCCTCGTCCTAGATCGGAGATTTGTTGAGTTCTGGCCGTCATTCGCCCAACTCCTTTGACTTCATCAACTGCGTGCGCCTTCACTTGGACCTGCCTTTCGCACGCAGCGACTTCAACTTGACAATCCGGCCTGGCGCGCCGCAGCCGAAGTTGCAGCCTCCTACGATCGAGGTCAAGTTGACGCTGCTCGAGTTGAAGCTTACTTGAATGAAGTTGAATCAGGTGGATGAGCGTGCGAGTATATCGGGCAGGCATTGATCCAGGGGTTTCCTAGCTGTTCAAGCTTCGATTTCATCGCATCGGCCAAACTGGAGGCGGTAGAGGGCGGTCACCCAGACGGCAAGGAAAAGGTGAAGGAAGCAAAGGGTAAAGCTCCTGTTCCCAAGGATGCGGTCAAGGCCAGGTGCCAGCTTTGCGATGGCGGAGATCCTGATGTGGCTGTTGTTCGTTCACCTGCGAAGGATGAGACACCTCGTTTACGATGAAAACGGTGGCCGCGACGATGAGCCGGAACGAATCCCAAGCTCCTCGTTATGAGCGCGCAGGCTGTTGGTGTGGACGAGGAACAAACCAAGGGTGGTGGTTGACGTGAGACGGGTGAACTCCAGGACGACGCCGGATGCCTACCCACTCCCCAACTAGGATGACATCTTGAGCGCCCTCGGGAAGGGTGTACATGTTCTCTTCTTTGGATAGAACCAAGAGCTTCTTTCAGCAGAGGAGTAGGCTAGATGACGAGTGGATGACAGCATTCGTGACCCCACCATATCGGAGGCATGAGATGATGACCGTCTTCATCGATAGACTTGGTCAACTTACCGGGTTTCTTCCAACACCGAATGGAGGATCTCCTGAGGCCATAACTGTAGTATGTCTTGGTGTAGGTCGAAGATATAATCATTTTCGTTTTTGATTCATTCCCGCTTCGAGTCCACCACACAGCTTCAGACGTGTTGGTCATTGGTGCAGCACCCATCCACCTGAGTATCGTGATGGAAACTGGACGAAGTGGATGTTGTCTGGGCAGGTGCGAGCGGATCATCCACATCTGCCTCAAGCGCATCCTTGACATCTTGTCACCCAACACGGCAGAGGTTCATCCTGCACAGCCATCGGCTGGCTGTCCCCCCTCACCGCACCGTGCTCTGCATATGCCCCTTGCAGCTCAAGACGAAAGCAAACAGCGTAATATGGCCATCGACAGCGATACCACAGGATGGGTCATGGCATGCATCAGCGGCATTGGTTGAGTGGCGCTCTTCTGGGGGTCTCTGCATCTTTCTCCCGAACGAACCCTCCCCAAGCTCCTCTCAATCACGCCCTCCACCAGCCGACCGTGCTGTCGTTCCTCTGTGCCAGGGCTGTGCTCCCAAGAATGAGCAATTGAGAGAAGAGAAGCAATTACCATCTCCCCAGACTCAAGGGGGAAGAAGTACACTCCATAAGTCTGCTGGACATCCAGCTGTTAGACACTGTTGCCCATGAAGGGGACATTGATTGTTCTTGGTCCATACCTCTCTACCCCGGGAGGTCCCTGTCGATAACGTCGGCGGGCAGAGAGGGACGGCGGCCGCGACGATGAAGAGCGCCGTCTTATTGCTGATATCGACGACGGACGTTGTTGCCAACCGCTATCTGCCGTCTTCGGCATGCCGAGAGCTCAGCTCACTCCGGAGCCCGTGATCCCCATCAGCAATTACGACAAACCTCGAAGAAGCCAGCAGGGGTGCTGTCCTCGATGATAAAAGCTGGAAGAAATGAACCCGAAGAAACAAAGAAGCCGGCAGGGATACTGTCATCGATAATGAAATCCTCCTCGACGACGAAGTCAAGGCGAAGAAACAAAGAAGCCGGCGTAAGGATGCTGTCCTGGACGATGATATCCTCCTTGACAACCTCGAAGAAGTCAAGCCGAAGAAACAAAAGAAGCCAAAACGCGGGGACCAACCATGGGACCAGTCAATCCACAACTTCAAGCTCACTGAAACCGTCAAAAAAACCGGAGGGGCCATCTGGGACCAGTAGACTGCCGAGAAAAACCTGACTAAATCCCAGGCCACCTTCTCCCGGAACATGAGGTCGTTCCAGTTCCAAAAGAAGCTGCTGGGCGAGCGAGATGTCTTCCACTGCATAAGTCAGATCGGGTCGATGCATCCAGAACTCGAGGACCCCTGTATGTCAGAAACGCCTTGTGCGTGGGAACTGGAGCTTCGAAGCTGTTTCGCCAGCTCACCGCCGACTTTTGTTCCGCTCTTGAACCTTGAACTCTGGAACTGATGCTTCCGTCCGACGCTGTTGACGAGCAGAGTCCCCTTCGACGCGGAGGATGGGAACGAGATGGACGAAGAGAAGGAGGTGCCTTTGGGCGTCTTGAGTGATCTTGCACGCATCCTGAAGGGGGGAAGAGGTGCAAGACCGCGGACTCGACGCACTGGTCGAGTGCATTTGCCATTGAGGCTTCGTGGGCCTCGGCTTGGGCTTGGAAGCATCTGCCACTTTGTGGTATGCATGCCACGAGTCGACTTGACGGTTGCAGTTGGCAATGCAGAAACGAGCAGCGTGGCAGCCGTTGCAGATCTTCAGTTGGAGCTGATGCGGGTGCGTATCCGGGGGATGGATGGGCAGCGGACTTTCCGTAACAGCGAGGCAGTGGTTAACACGTGGTCGGCCAACAGTCTGAATCGATCGCTGTCATGGTCGACTTGTTTCATAAACAGATCGAATCCCTTCAAGTTTTGCCAACAGCTTCGGGCTCAAAAAGGAGTCGATAGCGGCTGGGCGTGGTCGAACACCATGTGAACTGTCGAAAGGAGTCTCACGCCTGCCTCCAGAGTCTCGTTGCAGTCGTTGGTGTGACCTGCAGGGGGTGTCCAAGTTGGCATCGACATTAACCACGGTGACGACAGGCTGAACGTGTTCGAGAGACTCAACCAGCCGTCATTCACCCGACGGAGAGGGAACAAGCGTCTCTCAGCCGCCGATCGACTAGGAAATGGAGCTGGTGAGGCGGTCGAGGGTGTCTTCTGGAAAAAGCCCAAGAGAAGAAGCCCAAGAGATTCTTCTGTCCACCCGAAGAAGCTGATTTCCTCAATGCAGGGGCTGGAGAAGGTGTCAAGACAGTCTTCTCTGGGCAGCGTTGAGGAATTGGAAATTAATTGAAAAATGTGGAAAAGGAAATGATTTTTTGTTTGTTAACAAATTGAATAGGCCAATCAGTGCAAGAGCTCTAAGTACAACTTGAATGCGCGGTTTGGCACCCCGTTATCAGTCGGCTTAGCTCATCTTCCTCTTGAACGAAGAGATCTTGAAAGGTTTGTTCGACTTTTCGATTGTTTGATTACAGAGCTACATGTGGAAACTGATGCTGAGACCCAGCCAGACTCAACCGCAGCCCAAACGAAGCAAGGATGGTAACAACTCATACGACGAACAGGGACGAGCCAGTCAGCAACATTGCGGTCACGCCCGCAGACTGTGAATCGCAAGGCCTCAACACCGCAAACAGGCCCGTGATGGCGGGGGCCAAGCCCAGGACTGCTGGGGACACACTGCAGACTGACTGCGACCGCTATTGCACCGAGCCAACAACCATCCTTCCTCAATCTCCATCTCAAACGGACTCTTGTCAGTCTCTGCAGTTTCCCAGCCAGCACCAGCGTCGATTGCACCGCTTGCTTTCCCGCTCGGTATCCGCCATGGATATCCCGGGTACGGCTACTCGAGCGCATACAATCAACAATATCCTCAGTATGGTGCCAATTATGTGGGCTCGATGAATCACCGTTGCGGAGGAGCGTTTGATGATGGACGACGTCAAGAAAACAAATACTATGCCAGCCAATACAACTATGGACAAAACCACGACCAGATTCGTTTGCCGTTTGTTGCGCAGATAATTCTCCATCATCCATCATCACAAAGGCGAGCAAGCGAGCGAGTGAGCAGGTCTAGGTTGGAGACAAAACAGAACAAAATAAAACAAAACAAGACACTACGCTGTACTGTGCTAGACTGCGCTGCCTGGGACTGACTGCTCTGACTGCACTGCCACTTTCCAATGACTCCAGCTTTTGACCTGTGCTGCTATTCGTTCATCCTTGCATCCACACCATGGCCGCTGTCGCCGTCGTCGTCGGTTCTAGCCTGACCATGCCACCTACTGCATGCACCCGTGCTTACCGAGTTGGTCGCCCGTAAGTGTGTCTGTTCCGTCTGTGGCTACTCGACAGAAGACTCGTCCGCAGCCCCAGATCATTCAGCCTAGCGCCAACGTTCCTCTCCTGTTCTGCCTTGACCCGCCATTCTGGGATCCGAAATCGTACAGCATAATTACCTCCATGGACCGCCGTCGTCCCTTTTTTCCAAATTCTTTTTGCGGGACGGGCCCTGTAAGCCCATGCATGCAACGAGATTCCGCTGCGTTGGCGGCAGTCGTTCGGAATGCTCCCGAGATGATCTGGGCCGTCCGTCTCTGAACTGAGGTGGGCAGCCGTGCCATTCGTGATTGTCTTTTGTGAGGGCGTCCTGACTGTCGGCGCTCCCGGCCCTTGCACCAGGTCGAGCATCTGTACAGAAGCTGAGACAGGACCATCGCTTGGTAGTAACGGCCGGAGAGCCATTAGATCAGCGCCCCAGGTGGGACCATGCCAGGCAGGAGAGTGCAGGTTAGCCGTTAGGACACCTTCTGCTGAATCCGTTGCACATGATCCCTCCATGTCAGTGTGTCGTCGGCCTGGAGGCCCTGAAATCTGCACGAAGACCACTGGCGCGACCGTAAATGTTCGGGAGACGCAATAGGTGTCTTGTGTTGACATACGAGTTTCTGGAGAAATGAATGAGCGTGTATTTAGATGTTGCGAATACTGATCCATGTTTCCGAGCCCACTTTTGCGCTTCTCGATGTGCTAGTTTGAGCACATATGGTCCGGGGTGGCGCCGGTGGCGAGGAGAGATACATCTTCTCTATAGCCAATCATGTCCACTTGCTCACTAGCGCAAACTTCCAGGAGATCGGCGTTGCAGAAGAGATATAGAATCGGTAACAGCGGAGATCCCTGCGGTGTACCGGCAAAGACACCTGTCGCTCGCCCGGTAAACTCTGGCAGAACAAGCGCCGTTGTACGGTCGTTCAGGAAGGATGCAATCCCAAGTACCGTAGTGGGCAAGAAGAGAATGCATGGCGTACTCGCCCGATGCCATCTTCCGTCCTCCAATGCAGTTGACAGGTAAAAGGTTGAACTTCTCTGCCAGATACATCAATGGGGTACCCATGACTGCTTCTAGGGCCTTGCCCACGGTATTTGACAAGACGATCAGCCAGCAGGGCTTTCGGTTGGGAGTATTCGTCCTTTCCTAGTTTCCCCGTAATTGACTGCCGGAAATGCTGGGGGAAAATATCCTATTGCTGGTCTCATGATCTTCTTGGTTGGCGAGATGGCCAAGCTGCTCGTCCAGAGCACCCTCGGCGTGCACAGTGATATAGTCGACCTTTCCGGCATCCATATACCCCAAGGCGTCGATGCTGTCTCTGTAATCTTCGATCGGTGGGTCTGTTGTAGAGTTTTCTTGATCAGTCTTCCTTTTGTATGGCGTACCGTCTTGTAAGCTTGCCGGTCCTCATGTGACCCAGTCAACTACCATCTCCTTGGCAGCCTTGTTTGTTGTCACTATAATATATTTTATAACGACGGAATCTCTTCAACAATTGTCGGATCAGGACTGCATCACAACAGCTTTTCCACCACCTCGAATTGATGACTGCAATCTGCTTTGTTAACACCAAACAATCAGGCCTCACAGTGAGAGAAGTGCAAGGGAGAAATTGGGGTTGAGCGCTCAAGGAGGAAGAAAGAGATGGAGGTTGAGCAGGAGGGGTCCGCGTCGAGAGGGGAGAAGGTCCGCAAGGTCCGGGATTCAAATCTAATAAAAACCCCCCTGGGGCTTTTCCCTGAATCATCAGGTTTTTTTGCCATTTTTGTTTTTGATTTGTGTGTGTGTGTGATGTGGAATGGCTGTTGTGCCCTATACATATGTCGATGAAGTACTCCCACCGGCCAACCTTGGCGACTCAAGATCTATGTGCCGGCCAATGACCAGTCAGTCCCTTGCAATATCGTCGGCGCCCACTGGGAAGGTTCAGCGAGGACCGACGGATCCTGATCCAAACCGGGTAATGATTTGTTCCAGGGGTAGATCCATCGATTGCTTTTGTTAGAGTGCTAGTGAGATGTATGGTCTGGTCGTCTAGGGCCCGCGGAGAGTCCCAGCTCGGAGGTTCAGCCCTATGTATCTCTGTCAGGACGATGGATCTGGGCTTGTCGTCGTCCTCCGGGTCATTGCATTTTGGAGGGAGAGGAGGCGTTGATGTGTCTGGAGATAGAGAACGCAGATATCCCCGTTCAGAGCTTCATCCAGGACGGTGTGGTGAAATTTGATTTGATCAAGTGGTCTGACGTTGTTGAGGAAGTAGTTCTGCCACCGCTCATTCTTTCTGTCGTCGGACGCGAGATGTTTGGGCTGCTCTGCCAGAGGGTAGCTCTTCTGGGCCTCACTATAAGTCGTCAGAATCACCTCATAAGCCGTCAAGTCCGCCACGATGTTGTTGCTGCTATCTCTGTAAAGAATATGGAATTGTCCTTTGACTGTGTAATCCACTCTCAAATGCGGAATCGCAACTTTCTGTTGCGCCAGTCGATGGCGCGTGGCGATGCAGCAGCTGCTGTAGAGAGTCAACACAAAACGGAGATATTAACGATCGAGCAGAGTGCCAATGGATTCTCATTTGGCGTTCCGGGGGCTTAAAAAACTGTCTTTCATGTTTTTATGTCTGGTGATGCGACTCTGGAGGGTGTGCAAAGTCTGAAGGTCACCGCGCGATGCGGTTTGTGGAGGAAGGAAAAACTGTAGATGAACCGCATTGATTGTTGCCGAGGTGGAGTTTGGCTGCGCAGCCGATGCTGCGGCCAGCGGTGCACAACGATATCATGCTAATCAGTTCATCAACAAATGTCAGGAATGTGCCGAATATCCATCAAAAGAACGGCAAACGTGGAATAATTTGTTCGGCGAGCTTTCGCAGCTTGATGGCCAATCTTGGACGGTGCAAAGACTTACCTACCTCGCTCGTTGCTCGATCCTTGAAGTCCGACCTGCTTTTTCCCCCTCGCAGCTCACCGACAAGGTCGATCCCAACGCCAAAAAGGACAATGAACTCGGCCTCTTGCGCGTCCCTTTTCTGCGCAGCTTTCACACCTTATAGCCTCTCGAGGTAACACACGGGACTCTTGCATAAGAGGTTGCACGTATTGTTCACACGCCAGCCTCTCCTGCTCCCTAGCAATCCTGCTGTCATATGCGATGACGCTGACTATCGCCTCGAGGAACGACCAGTCGACCTTTGCCGCTCGCCTCTCCCAGTCCCCTCACGCGCTCCAATCCCGGTGTTTTCATGGATCCAGCTTATTTGCTTGATTCCAAGATCATTTCGCTTGAAGGAGTAGAATGGCTGCTCCTCCGGATCCAAATCGCCGGCAAAGGGCCCCAAGCAGCTCCAAACAAAGCCCGGAATGATCTCATTGAGTCGATTCCAGACATGAGAGGAGACCAAGCCAGACTGATCTCCTTGGGTATCCATGCTTTTTCGTTCAAAATGAAAGATTTGAATCATGCAATCAAACAAACCCCACAACACCAAACATGCGCCAGTCCGCGCCGATCAATTTGTCACCATCAGCGCCGTGCCCCTGATGTATTTTGCGCGATTCGGCTGGTTATTTTTCGTGGTCGGTAAATTGCAGTAATAGGTATTTTGCCTCATCTAAGCTCGCGATGATCAATTCTGCGTCTCTCACAGGCCCAGTCGTCGTAAATACGTTCCATATTCTTTACAGCAGCATCCCCTCCGTGGCGGGGTGACAGGCCATCGTACGTCATTGTTTCTCTCTCTTTCCAAGCGCGACATTTCTCTCGGTGATGGATACCACTGCATACCGCTGGCTCCTCTGGTATCGTCGATATCCTGGCGTTGGATCCACGGCGATTTCGTGTCTTTCCCAATACAAATCGAGGTTCTGGAGCTGAGTTCGTCGGCACGCCCATGGAATTCTCCTGGGCAGTGGTAACATTCGTGAGTATGAGTTGTCAGCTGCAGAATCCTAGGTTTCAGGAGGCTCTGCCAATCACCGTCGCAGAGACAGCGGATATATGGTTCACTGTTTGCTATGGTGGCACCGTTGATTCGAGGGTGAGGGATGCGTACGTGCGTGGTGGGAGGTGCTGCACTGCATTGCTTTGTTGCTGCCGTCTCGAGCGCCTGAGAACTCGTGACTCCCTGATGGGTTTGACTGCTAGACCAGCTGGGGCCCTTGCTCAGCCCTGCCGGTCCGTTCGCGTTGTCCGAGTTTGACGTGGGCGGTGTAGACCCGGGTTGGTTGAGCGAATTCGTTGCTGATGCTTTCTTCCAGGTGGCGTCGGCGCCAGTAGTGATTTCCGTGCTTGCTCTGCCCTCTCCACTCGTTGCCATCTCTTTCTTGTCATGCTGGGCGGGCAGCGTTTCACGTTGTATGGTCTCCTCCGCAGAGCGCGCATTCAGGCTTGAATCATCGACCGCTCCTGACAGGACAGCCCCCCGTGATTCATGTCCACCTGCGCAGTGGCCGCACTTTTCGGGAGCACTAAATTCGAGTACCGATGTGGCCGTAGTCATAGCATCTGAGGCATTGCTTAACTCTGCACGAGCGGTCGTATAGTTGACAGTGGTGGATTAACCCTTCCCACAGGAAGCCAGCGTATATAATCGCGGCGGCCATGTCGGGTTGCGTGAACTTCGATGATTCGATCATTATGGAAGAGTTCCCGTTTGTTGATGGTTCTTTGGATCCGCTCCCTTTGATCGTTCATGTTGATTGTGTCAGCGGGGATGCCGTGCACTATCGCGCCATATATCGTCCGGATCACCTCCGCCCTTGGTCCCAGTCCTCAAGCCTCAGGCCGTATGAGTCTGTAGCTCGGTCGCCTCGTGCAGTAAATGTGTTATGACGTTGATATCGTCACTCTTGAGTTGGTGGGATATCCTCAACCTTGTGTGTTTCCCGCAGAATGTTCTTGATCTTGACTTTGAGTTGCGACGGCGAAACTTGACGAAGACGTTGCGCTAGGCCGTGGTCAAATTGACCATCACTCCTCGCCCCTTGTAGGCTGTCAGCGCAGACAAGTCGCCAATTGACAAGACAGCTTGGTGTGGTGGCCCTGCTGTCGCTGCCACTGCCGCTTGCGCCCATGAAGCCAGACGGGTTCCGTTTGGTGTCGCAGTCTGCAGTGGAGCGTTGGCGGTCTTGATTGCGCGCAGCCTTGATCGCTTTATGGTCCCTGATTTGTACTTCGCGTTGTTCTTTCAGTTGTTCGTTGAAGAACTCTTGGATTTCGGGCGCCAACTTAGTATCGGATTGTTCCTCAAGGTGCGTGGCTTGCTCTTTGATGCTGCCGGATTCAGCGCCTGCACTCGGCCACGCCGGCCCCATGGCTTCCCATAACGCGTTGATGGACTCAGGGGCCAATTGGCACATCTTTTGGGTGGTTTGGAGCATTTATTTTCCGCCTTTCCAAGAATTCCGCGTTGAGCTGTGGTGTGGGTGGTCGTTTTCTCGCTGTAGGCATGCCGGGCGGGAAAACAAACGGTACAACCGACGTTGGTGCTGGCTGAGGCTGGCGAAAGTCCGCTTGGGGTGGCGTGCAAAATGCTGCACCCCAGCCATGCCTCCTGCCCCAGGGTCAAGTGGAGGACCCGTGGCTAGACAATCTGATGCCAGGAAAGCAAACGGCGCGAATGGCGTTGGTACTGCTAGCCAGGACGACAACCCGACTCCCAATTCTACGCAGGCCTTCTGGCTGGGAAACTGCTGAGACCGGCGCTACCTCAGGTGCCCTACCTGGAGCCTACACTTGAATCAGGTTAACGACGTACGAGTATAGAGGGCAGGCATTTGGGATTCAGTGTTGCGGACCTGGCTTGTAGTTGGCTGGAAGCTGGAAGCAGGAAGCATCTCAACAACGCATCCAACATGCCTTGTTAAATCGTCGGATTGGTGGAGTTTATCTGCTTGAGCTGTTGTTGGGGAAAGATTCCGGTCGATACTGAGACTGCTGGCGGTAACAACATGGTGATATTCACGTTTTTCCGTCGAGATTGAGGATAGAATGGTAAAATGGCGACAGATATTGCGACGGAAAATAGGATGCAAATAAGGCTAGTAGAAGACAATGCTGAATGTACACGGCCCTTCGCCAGGCTTGGGTATTTGGCCGCCGGACTTGTAGTGGTTGATCATGAATCGAATGTTTGCATCGTGGGCTGTGCCAACAGCCTCATGTACCTGGTAATCCTTGGCCATGTATTCTGACATAACAGCCTTGTTCGCAGCTCTAGTAGTGTCTCCGTAAGTAAAGACAGCCGTCTGTCTCCCTATGGGAGTCCCTTCGCTGTAATCGACACTTGAATGATGCTCAATCACGGGCTTCAAGGTCATCCTGGATGCGAAGCCCCGTCTAGGGTACCCTGGACTTGAAACTTTTTCTCGACGCCCAGCACCCAATCACTCACTCATTCACTCGCTCACTGGCTGACTGTACTTTGTTTTGTTCTCGAAGTAGACCCATTCACTCACTCGCTTAATGTGCGGTGCAGTCCACCGCAGCCAGTCCACCGCAGTCTAGCACAATCGCCCCAGCGCAGTCTCAGCAGGGCATTCTTCGACTTGGACTTTGTTCTCGACGCAGACTCACTCACCCACTCACTCACTAACTGTGCTGTGCTGTGCTGTGTTTTGTTTCTCTTGTTGACCATGTTCACTTGATCGATCGCTCACTCGCTCGCTCGCTCGCTCGCTCTTCCATCTTGCCCGCCACCCCTGGTGGATTCGCTGGGTCTCCGCAGATTCTCAACCGGAAGGTGCAGAACTCGGTGTTGGGTTGTTGTCCCAACAAGTCCCAACCTCGTTGGCGCCATTCGCTTTCCCGGCATCAGCGGAAATGAGAGCCAGGGACATGGTTCAAACTCCAGGAGTGCCCTTCTTGCCTGCCCTGGCTGTCCTGACTTCCCTGGACTGCCCTGGACTGCCTTCTCCCTGTGCCTTCTGGTCTGCGCTGGACTGCCCTCGAGTGTATTGGAGTGTTTGGTCGACCAACTCTTTGGCTTTTGGGAAAAGGTTGCACCCCCTCACTGCCTTGTTGAAGCATCTTGTGGATCTACATCTCGTCTGTCTTACGGACCTTGTATCTCGTTTTTGATCTTGTAGCCAACGTGACGGCGTACTTATGTGCTTGCCAGAATTGAATTCCGTGGGCCGAGGCGTGAGCTCCCTTCTGACCCTGCTTAAGGGCATGTAGTCGTGGATGTATCCACGCCCGATCGTGCTGATGCTCGCGGCTCTTTGGGGATGTCTAAATCGTGCTTAGTAGGGTTTCGAAGATGTGCCCAGGAGGGCGTGATGCCGGTTCCCAGCTCCGCGGGCCCGTCCGGTAGAAGGAGAACTATAGATTCTCGGGCCGGCACCTCACACCGACGAGCATTGCAAAGGCAGACGGAGAGGTCGTGGTCAGACTCTTAGCAGCAGCCGTAGGGGCCTGCGTACGCATCTGGAACGGGATTCGATACTCGTACGTAGTGAAGGGATGATTGGGAGGGGGCTTCTGGTTGGAGAGCCTCGGGCTCGAGCCCATTGGCTTTGCATAAGGTCGACAACTACCCTTGGATAGACTCGGCTACTGTCAGGCACGCATTCTGGGTATCGAATCAGCTTTGATAAATGCAATATGGGACCCTGGGTATACCTGAAGGAGGTAAGGAGGCGATAGAGAGTCGACGCAGGGGGTGGCCTGCGCTGGACGCAAGGGCTGGGACATTTGTCCAGGGCCGGGAATGGGACCCTGCGCCCTCGGTGTACACAACCAGGCGGAGAGAAGGCTGTTATGGCACTGGAACAGCTGGCAAAGACAGCTAGCAGGGACGGCCATGTCATTTGGGAGGGGAGCATCTAATCCGCTGGGTGCATATTACCCGCCCAGCTTGCGGATCTACCATTCCACACTTTCTTCTCCTTCCTAGCATCGACTGCCACGGAAGGCACGCAGCTAAGGGGCTTGGCACCGCACGATAGACAGCTGTTCAGCGGCATTTGTTCCTCCTAGGACAATCCATCAATCAATTTCATTACCTACGCTTCCTTGCCCATTGACCAGCCCCCCCCCCCCCCCCGCCATAACCTCCATCCTCGACCATCAGAGACCGTGTCTGTCTGTCGTGTGTTGGACCCTCTTTGAAGCTACATCTCCACTCTGTCTTGAATCAATTGCCCCCTTCCGGCTTTGCCCTGTCCGGTTGAGCACCTCAATCGACAAGTGTGAGCTCAGCCTTGTGGTGAGGAGGGTCTATCGTGTTCGTGACTTGTGGCCAGCTCGTGGTCGTCGTGCCTGCAAGAGCCAAAATCAGCAAGTCTGAGGAGCTAAGCAAGCACTTGGCCCCGGTGAGTGCCATCCTGTCGACACCCCTTCTGCATCTGTGGCCAAACCAAGTCTGACATGATGCCCGCAGGACTATCCGAACAACGAGATTGCCCTGCCTCAGCCTCGAAACATCGATGACTTGCAACATCTACAACGAGGCAACATCTGCAACGAGGAAGACCATCTGGCTCGAGATTATCCTGCCCCAAAAGGCGACTTGCCGAACTACGTTGACGAAGACCATCTGACTCGAGATCTGGCTCGAGACTGTCCCAGCCTCAGCCTCGAAAGACGACTTGTAATATCTACTACGAGGAACGCCATCTGCACAGCAACGAGAAAACGCTATCTAGCTCGCGTGAGTCTCCATTCTCTCTTAGGACCTTGGCTGTCCGTTCTGCTGATGTACCCCACAGCTGCAAACGATGCCCACCATTCAATCGGCCAGTCGTCCCACGAACCACAGTAGAGATTGTTCAGATATACAGAACGAACTGTGAAAGAGATGGATACTTGATGGATACTTGACCCTAGGGCAAATATACACAAAAAACTGCGAAAGAGATAGATGCTTGATGGATACTTACAAGCCCTTGAGGCATACAGAATGGACTGTGAAAGAGATGGATACTTGACCCTGAGGCATCCTGGTTTCCATTCAAGCATCGTCCAGACCGTCGACACACCACCACCTCGACAAACGGCTGGACACCGAACGAGACCGGACGAGGCTGGCTAGATCAGATCTTGCTCCCTCCAATGACGACAGAGGCGACTGATCTATGCCAGGCCAGTCAGTATTGCCGTCAGATCAGACGTCGGGCAGCGGGCTCGCCTCATCAAGCAAAATACGTCACTATCAACAACATCCACCCCATTGACGAGGCCTATACCATCTCGATCTTGATGTTCGTGTCGGTCTTGAAACCAGCCGTAATGGTATGAACTCTCCTCCCTGGTGCCAACCCTAGCTAACTCCTGGAGATATCTCAGCAAACCGTTGGGTTTCTGAAGACGACATCACCGACTCCACCCTGGCCGTCGAAGAGCCAGCCATGTGTGACCCTCCAATTCCGATATTATTGCCCTGGTTATCCTCCCACTTAAGCGCTGCGGAGGATTGTCTTCTTCCTGTGTGACCATTGACGGCGCTAGCCACTTTCGACGGCATGTTCGAGAGAGCCTGATCGATGCCATGCCGGAGCTGTTTACACTCCTGGCGCCTGCTGTTGCAATACGGGACAGCTGACCTGGAAGGTGACTACAGACTCAAGCACCTACCTGGCGACTCCATCTACCGCCGCCGCCGCAGCATCAATCGACAGAAGACACAGTTATATAACATCTGCCGCCTCAAGATGGGAGTTCTATAGTGAATGCGGCGTTCAATGCATGATGCGGATGGGGAGGGACGTGGATAAGGACGGAGCGAAGTACTTTGGGAGGCCGTGGCTCGGTTCAGCCTTGCTACGGTTTTCCATAAGTCCCAATGCGTCCTCCACCGGTACATACTACTTGACGACGACGACGATAACGACGACTCCTCGATGGTACCCCAGCGGACGCTCACAACACCCCCATACCGCCCGAGGCCCTTCGTGTTACTTCGCAGAACGTTGTCGATGAAAGAGCGAGCGACGCCCATTCGGCAACCAAGCCGACAACCCGCCGACTCCCACGCCCACGGCTGACGCCCACGCCCAAGTCGAGGGAGTTGATTTCCGACAACTCGCCGGCGCTCGACGGCACCTCCAGGATTTAAACGTTGGGCACTCGCCGACCACTTGCCTTACAACAACTTGAGGCGTTGTCAGCATTCCGTGGGCAGTGGCTTGGCCACTCCACTTGAACTTTTGTCCGGGGGGAGGAGGGGGGAGGAGACCTTGGGCCGTTGTGCACACTTGCATACACCCATGCAAATGTCCAAACTGGCGAATCTTCAAAATTGCGAACACTTTGCACACTTGCAACTCTCCAAACCCGCTCACTTGCTCTCTTGCTCTCTTGTTCTGCAATCACGTATCCCAGTCAGCCATGTTTTTCTCGTCCCGCCCGCCCTTTCCAGCCCCACGGCCACACGAAATGCCCCCTCTATCTCGAGCCTGAAAGAGCTGGCCGGCTCCATTCCAGCGCGTCCTCTCCAATCAGCCACCTATCAACGGCTTATCTAACGTTTTCGAAGAAGCTAGGGCTAGCCAGCCCAAGAACCACCCTTTTGCCCCTCCTTTCGGCTCGCCGCATCTCCTTTTTCGTCACCTTGCCCCTGTCGCCGATGGCTGCGTTGGATGCTTGACAGCAAAAGTCCCCGAAACACAGATGATCGGTGGAACAAGCCCCCCTCCCGCTCTCGTTCACTTCGGAAAGTAATGGCTCAATCTCCATGCATCTTCCCAGCTCATCACCTACTGGACATTCAACCGCATTGCTTGGAGTCCCTTCGAGAAACAAATCGTTTGTCTGATCTTTGAGCCTTTCTGAATCCTCGGGCGAGTTGCAAAATGGGAAGCGTGGACATCCACCCATTTCAGTGTCAGACTCGACAACCGTCTCCTGCCTACACAGGACTGAGCCTCAATGCCCTCCTGCGTTTCCAGATTCCAGGAAATTCAAGACAATCCAGAACCCTCGACGCAGCTCCAGCATCGGATGCTTCCCCGTTTTGACTGGTCCACCACCGCAGTCGCAGCTGCGAACGATGTCCACCATTCCACCCTTGTCCGTCGACCATACAGCACTCAATCGGCCGAGTCATCCCACGAGCCACAGCAGAGATTGTCAAGTATACAGGAGGAATTGTTGAAAAGATGGATACTTGACCTGAGGCAAGAGGATACGCTCCCATCTCTTCTACTGTGCGAGATCTCGCTGGTGAAAGTAGCAAGGTCAAGAGTGGCGCTAAACGCGTCGGGAACAACTGGCTCTAAGTGCCGCTTTCCGCACGGATTCATGTGGAAATGCCATCAGAACAACATCGTGGATTGCAATAGAACGTTTCCTGTCAAGCAGACTGGCAACAGGCGAGGATGTGGAGCTATCTACCCCTAGACCAAGGCGAATGCATGAGAGTTGTACCAGAGTTGGCCAAGGGCATCAACCACCAGTTGCACATGCCGACAGATCTCTTGCAAGCAATGCGACGAAGGTCTCAGCATCGCCAATATCAAGTCTGGCAGGAAGGCTCGTGGGTATTGTTCCGTGGAATCCACGGCATACTATTCGATCTCTGCTGGTCCTCAAGGACGCCGCAATCGCTCAGACCACGCCACGAACACCGCCTTTTCGCGAGCGAGAAAGCCCTTGAGGATATTGTTTCTTCTACGCCAGTTAAGAGGCGAAGGTATCACGATTCGACGGACAGGGCTCGACCACAGGGAACGATCTCAAGACCACTGCAGGATTCCCGGCAGAACTCCATCAAAGCTCTTCGAAATGCCTCTTCGCTGGAAGGCGTGGACACATATCTTTACTCGAAAATCAGCCGAGATTGTGCTTCTGGCTCCTTGTGCATCTTTCCAGTTCGACTCGTCTGCGCCATCGTTCAAAGAGGGCTTTGTTGGAAACCGGGACTGCCCGTGGCGGGTCAGCGGTTCCTTGAAACAACCGGCCATTGAGGATGCTTTCTTTCAGTCACCTGAAGGATCATCATCTGCAAGAGAGCAAGGCTTCGGCATCGATTTGCGCGATCAGAACGCTGCTTTGTCTGAACAGCAAGGCGTCGCACACGCAACCTCGGTTTCGACGTTCGCTACTCGAGCGTTGTACGGAACAAATACCAAGGCTGAAGCGACTGTTTGAGAGGATCCTCGAGGCGACGATGAGGGTCCCTCCGCCTCGTGGGCCTGCATTCGACGCAGTCTTCGACTGGTGGCCCAGGTCGTCATATCCTTCATTACCATAGGTATGAGAGTGGAGCTCTAATATAAAATCCAAAAAGAGTCGTTCCTTGGTGGTCTGCGAATTCCAGCCGAATCGACAAGACCGCTCGAGAAGCTCGATCGTCTGCGGTGGGACAGTCAACAGAATGTCTCGGCAAATCGCTCGTTTGAAGGCCCAGCCAGATCGATCGAAGGACCAGAGGCAAATGGGCAAGGCAATCGACGCCCAAGAGACCTTTTCCAGCATCGAGAGGATCCCGACGGCCAAAGAGGCATTGGCGACCGTGCTGCAAAACAGGAATGCCGCAATACGGGAATGGAGTGGCTACGCCCACGCCCAAGCCCACGGAATTCAAGTCCGACAAGCACGCAATCCAGTTAGCTGCAAGACATGCGAGCTGCAAGATACGCAAGACAGACTCTGTGAGTGAACTTGGGGTGTGTGAAGTCGAGTCAGTGAGTGTGCGATATGCCAGTCTTTCTGGCCAGTCATCTCCCAGATCCGGACCTATCTCCTTGCCGATGATCAACGCCGCAGTCACATGGGGACCGTTCTTGCGCGTAGACAAGTTGCAGACCACGGGCTGGGGTTGCCACACTCGTCGTGCCTCCATGTAGCTCGGTAGTACGTTCGATAATAAGAAGTGTTTTGCTTCCGCCCATGCAGTAGCAAGGTCATCCATTTTCTCCGTGGCTCAGCTTTCTTCCCGACCTTAGAGGTAGCTTGTCGCTTGTATCGAAATGATAGAGAGGGTACGGAGGTACCCACCGTGAGCCCACTGTTGGACTTCTGCTCTTGAAGCTTTCCGCTTACTGACGGGCTTGCTTCTATTGCGAGGCTTTTCTTTTCGTATTTTTCGCTCCGGTCTCGAGTATTGGCGAGGGGAGCACAAGACGAAGCTGATCCTTTCTCTTTTCTGTCACCCAGGCAGGGCTGAAGTGGCACCGACGAGCGACCAGCAACCAGCATTGAAGCCACCATTTGGAAGTGCGAATTCGCCGTATCGAACAGTGACAAGCTGTTGGGACACCATCGAAGGTATCACGACTTCCTTGGCTCCTCCCTTTCGTGCTTCCAGATAGCCCGGCCGCTGGTCGCTCTGAGGCGGCCATATTCATGAAAGCATCCAGAGGGATTCATTCCAGGTGAAGACACAAACGTCCGCGGTCCTAGTTAATGTGCACGGTGAAGTATGGCGAGGTTTCGAGGCTGTTTCGAGAATTCCGGAGGGGAGGAAGGCTTTCGAGTCTCGTATCGTATCCTTCTCGGCCTGTCGTTGCTGTGCGGAACCTTTAGGTAGAGCAGGGCATATCAGAGCAGCGTAGAGTGGGCAGGTAGAGCAGAGCCGGGCAACCTGCCCATATCAAGGCTGTGGACCCACTTGAAATTAATTCATGAATAAGGATTAAACTAGACAACATTTCTCTCAAATACGCAAAGACCCCCACACCGACTGTGTAGACCTTGCCACCCGGGCCGGGGTTGGACATTGGAAGAGGCATCAGTTCGAATGGGCGAAATGTAGCGATTCGGGATCCTTCCAGGTCCTGATCGGAGCAAACTACAAGCGGTAGCAGGCGTCAGGACCTCGATTGCACAATCCCTAACCGAAGTATCCCCCGCAATCTAGGTCTTGACAGGTTCAAACTAACGCCGTGTTAGCAGGCATCAAGACTTGTAAACAGTCTGAACGGTAAACCACACATCTCACACACAGTAGGAACGGAAAAACCAACCCTCGCAAGGGGGCGAGTTTCGCTACCACAGACCGAGCGTTCAGCGCTCTGTGGAAAGTTTTTGCACTTTTTTCCGACCGGGTTTTTGTGATTTTTGGTCGTGCGTTCCGCCAAGGTATCTCAGAGGCACGATCTCCGACACATACCTGGACACACTTCCAATGATGGACCCCAATTAGGAAGCTCGGCCCACAATAACACACCTCCAGCCAATCAGGTTACAGAGCTCTGATTCTTGGCAACGTTATTTGCACAGCCTCGACCACATTTGAACAATTCCATCTCAGTCACATAGCCGAAGTCCAGGGACAAACATCAGCAGAGAGGCGTCACATGGTTGAAGAGCAAGCCCGAAACGTCTTCCTCAACAGCTTTCAGCGACAGCTACGGGGCTGTGTCTGTGGCCCGCGCAGCTGATGCATGGTTCCCACCTCTGTCACCACGCCTTCTGCATCAACCCTCTCCACATTCTCTGGGCACTCGATCTCAGGGTGCCGCATCAGCATCGAGCGGTGGGTGCTGAGCTCGATCTTGCCGGGGTCCAATTGCTGGCGCAGGTCGGTGGCTTCGTCGAACAACTCAACGCCGGCACCAGCGGCACCGCGAGCATCCACTACTTTCATCAACCCAGCACCCAAAGCCGCAGAAGCTACAATCCCTTCAGCTCGGCTGCCGACGCGGTCGATGCCAGGGACGCCATCCAGTGACACGTGCTGCTCATGGCCAGACGGGCGGGGGAGCTGGCTAAGGACTGCGCCAGGTTGGCCAACGTGGCCACAGATCTTGAGCGTGCCGTCCAACAACTGGAAGAAGGCAGGGCGAGGCTGGTGACCGACCAGATGAGCGTCCTTCTGGCGAAGTACCGAGCCTACTCCCACTCCTTGCGGCCCTTGCGATGGCTCTTTGACGGGGACACCTTCGACAAGGCCCTCAACCGCGACCGTATCAGCATCCTCAACACCCGAGTCCGAGAAATCTACACCTTCATCCGCGCGTACCTAGCCCAGCAGGACCGTGACCACCTCCTGAGAGACCTGGAGGGGACGCTCCGTGGCCAGCCGGACGCCTACACACAAGTGCACCATCGGCACGAGCAGCTTCGCAGACGCGGACTCGAGCTCGATAGGTACTTGAACCTGATAGAGGAGAACCGCGTCGCCGAAGCAGCCCGAATCCAAGCGCTCTGGCGTCCGCTTCCGACCGACAGCAGCTCGTCGTGCCATTCCAAGACATCTGAGATGGTGCGGCGGCGCCAAGGTCCATCTCCTCCTCGTCCATCGGGTGAGAGCCATGCAAACACCTCGAATTTTGCCAGGCCTCTCTCCTTCTCGCCGCCTCCTCCAAGAAGGTGCTCCCTTCATAAGATCACGAGGAGTTTGGTGGCAAAAATCGTTTCTGTGGCGGCGGGAGGGTGGCCTTGAGGGGGCCTAGGGGGAAGTACGCTCTGCACTCAGTTGGGTCGATCCAGGGACATGAAGGGCATTGACGACTCTCCTGTTGGGCCATTTGCTTCACCGTCCCAGAGACTCCAGTCGCGGTGATCCCGACCCGCCGTTCTGCCCTGCTCTAACTACTCAGCCTGGTCTGTCCTGGTCTGCCCTGCCCTCTCAAGCAAATGAACTACGTCAGCAATTCGGCGTGGCAGAAGTTCTTTGGAGTCTTGCAGCCATTCTCTGCAGATGCGGCGAGCGAGGTCCGGGGCGTTCGCCGGAGAGGCCGTCTCGGGAGGATCTCCCGCGGCTCGAGTGAGAGAGTACCATGGGGAAGAGCAGGACGTGCTGGAGCTGGACTACGCGACGCATATGTTCGATAAAGCACCGTAAGGGCGAATTCAAGGAGGGGCAAGATAGTCCAGCAGCCACAGAGACCATCAGGGAACCGGTAAAAGCTATAGCCCACCCCCACTGAGTTCACACAATCCAAGTTCACACACTCACTGCCTTGTTGGAGTATCTCGTGTATCTGGATCTCGTCTGTGTTGCGTGTGTATCTTGCATCTCCGCGTATCATACTCGCGAATCTGTGCGAATTGTGCAACAACATCGGCGGCAACAACAGTAGGGTCACCACCACTACTACCCCCCCATCTACACGTCCATGATCCATCGTCACACTCACTGACTGTGCGGTACAATGCAGTGCAAAGTGCTGAGTGCTGACTGGGTGCTGAGAGAGAAAAGTTCCAGTTCTGGAAGTGTGTTCTCCGGCCTACTTAATGCCCTGCTGAGCCCGA
This sequence comes from Cladophialophora immunda, assembly GCF_000835495.1. NCBI lineage: Eukaryota > Fungi > Ascomycota > Eurotiomycetes > Chaetothyriales > Herpotrichiellaceae > Cladophialophora > Cladophialophora immunda. Next base: position 861,743 of record NW_015622545.1, read on the forward strand.
GTGCCCAAACACCAACTTTTGTCCACCTTTTGCCCATCTGTCAATCCCGACCCAAAACCTGGCTTTTCTTGCTCCTCGAGTGTGTCTTTGGGCGGAAGGGCACCCAATCCCGAGTTCCAACAATCTGCCTGGGAGCAAAGAACATTCGTTTGCCATTGTCAACTTCCCCCAGCCCGGCGGAGACATACTCGGTACGTGCGACAGCCCTTCAACCTCCTCTCACAATCTCCTCAAAAGCGCCGCGGCGAACCACTGCTGATGCTTTGATTTCAACAAGCTGGTAGTTCGAGCGTCCCCATCAGTCCAATGGACATCGACGCCGTCGGCATTGCGTACTAACCTCGGTTGAACTGGTACAAGTTCGCATCAACAACCCTGGACCGTCCACCCTGCCCAACTTGGTCATATCTACAGAGTCAATGCTTGCGACTGGTCACCTCCTTAATGATCGAGCGACGATAAGGTGCACGCGTCTCCGTCGCCGTCTCCTAGCTTCAATGCTGACCTGGATCCAGGCAAAGCAGCCGGCCTCGAGCCTCCGCAACCGCCATCCAGAGGTGCTCGAAGCTGCCAAACACGTCCCTCCCAACCTGCCCGATCCGCGTTGTCAAATCTTACGAGGCACTGGTGTCTGAAAGAGAGAGGAACCGAGACCACAAGCAGAACATCCACCACAAACCCGCATATCCCGAGACAGAAGTCAAGAAGCACGAGACGATCAAGACCTCCCACTGAGACACGAATAACATACCTTTTGCGGCATCTGGCTCATCCATGCTCGCACCGACGAGGCAAATGGTTGTTTGGGGCATATCTCCCTCAGTTACCGCGTCCCCGCATCCTCCTCGTCCAGATCTTCCTTCCCTCGGCCTCCGGCATTCGCAGCAGCTGCTTCAAACAACAGTACAGCCTCCCCAGTGACCGGCCAGGTCAGCGGGGCAACAGCAAGGGCCGCGGCGTGGACGTGTGCAAAGTGCAAGTCCGATGCGCAGGCAAAGGATTCTACCTACTCCTTCATTCTACCAAAGCGAACCACTATCGATGGCCGCAGACACAACATCCAAAGAAGAGGACGGCACAACAAGCACACAGTTACCACGCCATGGTGCTACAGGCCCGCCGGAGATCTGATCATACCAATCCCTCTCGACGTTCAACAGGCAATGTCCAAGCAGCGTTGACGTTGGTATCAATCCAACCCTCACACCTCCATCTACCAGTCGCTGCCGAGCGTGTTAGCGAGGTGGCGTTCCGACTGGATGTACTGCACGCCTGCGGGGCTGCTACTTCGAGCCTGACACCCGAATCCTCTTCAAAGCCTCGATCCGACCTCCTTCCCACGATTTCCTGCTGAGCCCAAACACTCGAGTGTCAGGCCGACCGAGCCAAGAGAAGGAAAACAATACAAACGACATCCAGTACACAAGAGCATGCCCCAAGGACACCCGCAGCCTCGCGTTGCCATGAAAGAAACGAATGCTTTGCACACTCCCGTCGCTGCTGCTATGGTCGTCGATCTTTATCGGGAAGGAAAGCATGCGTGAGGCATATGGTCCCTATTTGCTGCTCAGGAGGCGCCTTTACCAACTTAACCCTGTGCTCTCTCCATCATCAACGTGGTCCATTGGTGATGCCACTGGCGGGGTTCGTAGGTTCACAGAGATCTCTACGACGGGACGTCACAGAACGCCGCCAGCATGAACTATCCCAGGCCGAACCGCAAGCAAGGGTCAGCTGCAAGACTCGATGACCGATGTTCGACGCTATTCACTCCCTAACCAACGTCTTGCAACACATCACGCACCCGTCGGATGCCTCAGGCACTACAAAGCGCGGGTCTCCATTCGCCAGGGGACGATCCCACCTCGAAAGTCGAGCCTTGAGGCCACCACTTCGCAGAGGCAGCGGGCCAGTCCTTATACCAGGACACAGCCCACCGTCCACAAGGTTCCCCGACTCGAGATGCAAGTTGAAGCCCGCAAGGATCTTCAGCCAGATGGCCAGGATGCTCGATATCCTTGGGATGCTATGTTTGCCAACGTCTCGACGGCACTATTGCTGCAGGCCCTCGCCGCATAGCCATCGATCATTTAAATGCTCCGGACAGCACCGATTTCTGCTTCCTGCTCTCGACCCGCGCCGGTGGTCTCGGGATCAACCTAAGAGACCTAGCAGGGTGGAAGAGATCTCTTCCTGGACACCGATGCTCCTTCCAGCCATAGCTTTCAGCCAGAATCACTTCAACAAGTACCCAAACGCATTATTTCCACGGCCCTTGCGCACGTCCGACCGGCCACTGTCTACAAGCTGAGTAAAAGATGTGCCTGGTGCCTGGCTCCTTTGACTCTGGCTACGGGGCTCGCCAGATCCGACAACTCTTGCAGCTGGAGTGCACCTCGCGCCGAACCTAAGCTTGAGCCCACTCACCCTGCGATCTTCAGCTCCCTTCAAGCGAAGAAACCGCGATTCGCTCAACATTGTCGAAAACCTCTCGAAGCAAGGTAGACGAAGTCAATCCTCTCTCGCGAGTGCGTTCTTCCTCAATGCAAGTCGACGCCCGCGAGATCCGCTATGGCCTCACCATCGCTGATATCAGGACGCTGCATGCAGAGCAACCCCCGTTGCCAGTTCCCGAATTCTATAACAATACTTCCAAATACATCAACGGCTTCAACAGCTGCAAACACGACGAGGACCATGACAAATGGTCCAGGGGTCTGGGACAATCTCAACTCCTAGGATATACCTCGGGCATACACCGCCTCGAATATGTGCCTCAACTCACTCGAGTGCACTCACCTGTCTTGAACTACAGGCTTACGGTTGAACGGTGAGAAGGACGATCTTCTTGCGGTTCAACACCATCATGATGGACTGTCGAGAGATGGGATGGACAATCCTCGGGCGTCAAACCCCTCACGTCCTTCAAATCATGCCCATCAGACGACGCCAGCTCCAAGTTCACGGCTCAGGCGGACGGCGGGGTTGTTTTGATGCTGCAACAAGGAAAAGGAATGCAGTTGACAGGAGGAGAACAAGAGAAAACATCTTCCAAAGGAAAGACACGGGAAAAAAGACAAAAAAACCAAAAAGAAAAACAGAAAAGGAAGCTAGCAACAACTTGCTGGCAAAGAAGATGAAGAGGATTCTCGCCCCCTCGACCGGAAACCTTCCGGATCTTCTCACACATCAGGCTGGTCATTTACCCAGGCGTTGCAAAGGGCAACCACGACAAAATACTGGACCACTGCAGCAGCCGCTTCGTGAACGAGAGCTGCTTCATGGTGATATTCAAAATTGTGACCACCCTGGCCGCCTGGATATGGCGGAGGCCCAGTCCGGGCACGTTTTTCCGTTTTGCTTTGCTTGGGTCCCGAAATCCAGGCAACATTGTGTGTTCTGTGTGGCCTCTTCACCCAAGAGCGCACACTGGCCTCGTCTTCGGTGATGTCAGTAGTTAAGCGGGAAGATGGTGCAACATCTATCTAATCCTCCGCGTCGGGGGGGGGGGGGGGGCACTCCTCCACCTTTGGAAGACACCGTATTCTTTCACCGTTGCACCTCTCCGAAGGCCGATGAGGCCGTCAGGGGCCAGTCTACGACCCCTACGGATCGTTCCCCCTCCATGGAGTTCGACAAGCCTCTCCCGGACAACACTCAGACGGCCCCGTCGTTCCGGTCTGGACGAATTATACAGAACCTCTGTAGCTCTGATTGCCAGTCTCCAAGTCGTCTCTTGGAGGATTGGATGGAGGATTTACGTTCTGGGAGACTTGACAGTCGTTCCAGAAATCGAACGGGACCGCCGCCGCGTCCGACCATCACCAACCACTTCCAAGCCATAGCGCCTGGTAGGAAGTTGAACGCGGACACAATACAGAAAACCGAAGGGGAAAAAAGGATAAAAACTTGAAGAAGAGAATAGAGACCCAGAAGAGTACGGGATGAGGAATTGGCGGAATACGGCACGGGGAAGAGATCGGATCTTTGGGAGGGAGGAGGTATCGAATACCTTCATCCCCCAGCTGTCGAGGTCGGGTCGGAGACGCTGATGTTATGCTTCCTTTATTTCCAGAAGGTCCCGCGGCAGTTTCGGAACAGAGTCCAGGACGGAACGGATCCCAGCCATGGAAGAGACCAAAAACATGGCTCGCAGCCGTTCCGCGTGCTCCCCCAACCAGTTACATTCCTACAGGACGAGCCGCTACAGGAGTTTCATCAGGTGCAAGAGCTACTGTAGGAGGTTCAAACAGTCTCGAGCCCATACTTCAGGTTCAAACAGTTCGTGGGTCTGATGAGCCTGAGCGCTTTGCGGCCCAGAAACCTCTGGGAGAATATAACTATAGTTCTGGGGAGAGGCCACGGTAGTTCACCATCGAATCAGAGCTGCGTTTTCCACTCGGTGTACATTTCCCCTGCCACTTTGCCCCGTGTGTGAACTCCGGTGTTGTGCACTCCGACACTATTTACCCCGTTCTTGTTTGCCCCGACATTGTGTGTGCCCCGGATGCGAACTCTGACTGTGTGAACTGAGGTTGTTTGAACTTGGCCCAAAGACAAGGACGGGTGTCAAACGGTCGCATGGACAAAGAAAAGCATGGGTTGGAGGGGATGCTGGATGAAAATGGCGTCATTGAGGGAGTGGTAGTGAGTGCAGTCAGTTGGAAATTCTGGAAGTTGTTCTCTGGCCTGCGCAGTGCTGGGTGCTGGATGCCAGGAAAAAGCTGAAGTTCCGGGAATGCCTGTGTGTCTGGGTGCCTGAGTGCTGGGTGCTGGGAGAAAGTTTCAAGTTCTGCGAGTGCCTGCGAGTGCCCAAAGTTGCCCTCTGGACTGACTGACTGACCTACCCTCTGCCCTCTGCCCTCTGGTCTGCGCTGGACTGCCTTCGCCCTTGGACACTTTGGTCTTTGGCAAAAGGTTCAACCAAGGCTTCAAACTCAATTGCACTCGGTATGTTGATTGCGTGCTTGCGTGCTTGTCGAAGTTGAATTCCACAGGCGTGAGCGCGGGCGTGGCCACTCCCCTTGAACTTTCACACTTGGGCCCGTTTACACCCACCCGCAGCGCATGTACACTGGCTTCAAACCCCTTGCGAATCTCCAAACCTCCAATCGTGCATACTTGCACCCTTGCTGTAAACCCACGGCTTTTCTTCAAGTGTCGATCCAAACCCGCTTTTCTTCACCTTTGGATCCCCAAACCGTTTTTCTTGCTCTTGGGGTTTTGTTTTGACCACTTTTGGTCTTTGGGGAAAAGTCCAAACCAACAAAGTTCAAACAAATCTGCTTTTTTAGCAAAGGGACATTCATTCGTGTGGCATTTATTGTCACCTTCCACAAGGTGGTGGAGATATGCGTGCGCCTTCGTTCAAGGCGTTCTTCCCAATCATCCGTCGTAGTCATTGAATCGCAATTGTAACGTCTTGTCTGTGAACGAGAGAGAGCTGCTCCCAACAACCCGGTATTGTATCGTCCTGCGCAACAGAGCAGCTTCTCAGCCCCGTTTGATTCATGTGTCGTGGCATCATCCCATGACTCAGTTGGATGTTGTTGACGGTAGATCTCAATAGCCCTGGTCTGGGTTCTTGTTCTTGTCAGAGCGGCAGTCGTCAACAAATCGCTTCCGTAGCCTTTTGATGTTCGTTTCATGGTTCTCCCATGAGCGAGTGACCAGGTCACCCCTTCGTTTGTGACGGTGATTGTTGCTTTCGGTAGTCGTTTTGAGGCTCCCTGCAGTTTCGAATCCCAAATGGCTTCGATCCCCCATTCTAGCTCCTCAGAGTCGCCACGTTTAACAAATTCCGCTTGCGATGGTGGCCGATATTGCCCAGGAAGGGGGTTTGTTGCAGCATGGTGGAGGAGAGAGATGTGTGTGTGGAAGACGTCGTGAATCCGCATCGTATCTGTCGAGTCGAGCCTGAGGAGCGCTTCTCATATTCCGCCTGAGACACCATCATTTTAGAAACGAAGCTTGTCATGAATCTTCTCCGTCTTGCCGGCGAATGAATGAATGAATGCGCCGCCGCCGCTTTTTGCAATTCGAGACGATCTTGGCTCGTGTGTGTGCGCGGCTCTGGTTTTCTGGTGAAACTCGACGTCCAGGATCAAACGGAGGCGTAAGATCGCCCGCTGCCTTCGAAGCCGCTGTCCCCGTCTGTCCTAAGCGAAGAACAACAATACGATGTCGAACCGGGTCGGTTTGAAGAGTGGTTCGGAGGATATGTCTTTGGGAGAAGGGAATGAAATGCTTCAAGTCTTGACGTTGTGGATTGGTGGGGTCCTCCTCCAGCTCAAAGACGACCGGCGCCTCCACGTCCTCTGTTGCAGGAAGAAACAATGCTCCAAAAGGGTCGGCAGCGCCAGGGCATTTTGTGAAAGTCAGGAAACCCGGAGTGCAAGCGCAGTCGAGAACAGCAGCACAATGGCGAAATTTGAAGAGGTGGTGAAGGACGGCATTCCAATCCACCTCGTTATGTCTTGTCTACCACCGCCATGGTTGACTGCTCTGCGTAGTTTCGAGCAGATCCAGCACTTCAAGAAACATCCCTTAGCCACGAAACTGTGAGATGTCGGAGTTGGGAGGTTCCATTTGCTGAGCTCAATGACTTGGGCGTGCCGCCAATGTCATATTTCCAGACGAGATCTCCCGAACGCGGACTTGAACTTGTTGAGCGCGGCGCCGAACGACTCGTCCTGGAACGAGGCGTCGTGCCGGGCCCGGCGAAGCAGGCTCAGCATTTCCAGTTGGCTGCCAATGCGGGTTGGAACTGTTGCTTTGACCTGAGGCATGTCTGGGGAAGAATCAGAATCCAAGTAACCCCTCCTCGAGAGGCGTTCCCATCATGAACGAGACTCTGAGCGAGTGCATTCCACCCCGAAGCACATAACGGCGAGCACTGATCTTGCAACCCGTTCGACAGGACAAACAACAAAAATGTCGTCCCCAGCTTCGTTCGTTGCAGGCCCGCGAACGCCGCCCTTGCTGGAGGAAACGCTGGAAGAACTCATGCATCGAGGAACTCGTCGAGCCCACCTGGATGATGCGCTAGCCATAGCTTATGCCTTTCGTCGAGAAGCACACGCACCAGTTGGACCACCATTGAAGATGTGGCCACCTGAATCGACCCTCCGATTGCTGGCCAGACATTGCCGAAAACGAGCCCGACGCCGGCGAGCGACACGAGATTGAATTGTCGGCGACAACTCTTGATGCGGAGTCTCAAAACCACCACCACCACCCCAGCTCGGAGATTTGGTGCAGTGGCAAGATTTTTCTCTCATTCCTCCATCATGGGCTTTGGCAGCAGTGCACGCAGCACTCGCAACCAGACTCCGTTCCTGAAACCCGAGACGCTCAACGCATGCATGCCTGGATGTGCGGCAATCAGATATCCATTGGACCGCAACTGTGTCGGAAACGCTTCGCCAATGAAGACAAAGAGCATCTCGGATCCCGTCCAGGCACGAGCCATAGAACCAGGCGTAGATGAAGGGGTGGGAAAAAGACCAGAGAAAATTTGCTTGCGCTCTCTCAAACCCGCGCTCAAACCTGTCCAGAAGGCTCCCAATGCTCTCGTGTCTGGTTGGCTGTCTGTCCGTCTGTGCCTCTGGCTGTCCGTGGCAACTCCAACTGCGTAAGAGAGGAATCTGACTCCGTCCCCCGTGCGCTGCGTTGCGGAAATCCCAATCTTTCGCGTTTTGGTACGGGGACGGGGATAGGGACGGTGGCTGTTGGTTTGTTTTGCTTTTTTCCTCGCGCCCATGGCGTCGAATGTGTCAACTGCGCAGGGCTGGGAGTCGGGTTGCCGCCCCAGCCAGCAGCACCAACGTCATTTGCGCCGTTTGTCTTCCTGGCATCCAGCCATGCCTGCCTCCCGCTTGACCCTGGGCATGATGTCCTCGGTGAGTTTGGCAATTTTAGCACTTGCTTCCTCGTTGGTCAGGTCCGTGTTCTCATCGATCTTGACCACATCAGGGTTCAAAAAGTCGAATAAGGCAGAAGGCTTCCCAAGGTTGTTCTGAACACGAGGACCGGTGATCAGTAGTCGAGCTGGGCGCTGCGGACTCGCCAGTGTCGGCAACTGATGCAATCACAAGTCTGGAGCAGAGTCCACGTCTCTGAATCAGGGACGCCTTTACCAGGCAGATCTAGCAGCACTTTGGCGCCACCCCAAGCTGACTCAACTCATTCGCACACCAGTGTCTCATTCAAGTCTGCTCCAGCCAAACACGGTTGCCGCCTGCATCTTTCCTGGTAGATCAAGGCACCTCCAGTCTCGGCTCGGCAGTTTCCCAGCCCAGAAGGCACAGAACTAGAAGCCGGGGTGCCGCCACAGCCAGCACCTGTTGAACGTTATTCGCATTGAACGACATTTGCACCGGTTGCTGCTGAAAACCTGGCGTACGTGGGTAAAAAACGGCACCAGTACTATGATCGAGATATGGATTCGGAGGGTGGCTGGGTTGAAATGTCTTCCTCTGGCCTCCTGCGTGAGCTTTGCTAACTTCTTTTTCTTCTTTTCAACCTTTGCCACCATCTCCCGAGTGTTGAAGCCTAGCTCTTTCAGACTGGCCCAAGGAGAGGTCTCCTCGAACAAAGTCTAGCAAAGGTACGAGGGACAGAAATATCGCTTTCGCTTGTCTGGGAATGTCTGTCAGTACCGAACGAAAAGATTTCTGTTCTGAGAACTCACCAGTGAAGACTCTTCTTCCGCTTAGCCCCGAGGATAGCGCGCGCACCGCAGTCTCTGCAGTTTCCCAGCCGGAAGGCGTACAACGAGGAGCTGGGTTGCGTCCCAGCCAGCACCAGCGTCAATTGCACCGTTTGCTGTCCCGGCATCCGCCCATGCCTCTTGCTTGACCCTGGGGGCAGCGTGCACGGCCATCCTCTTTCTCATAGCTGTTACGGATGGTGGGAATCAGGCGCACAAGGCTTGTAGGCTGTAGCCATTCTGCCATTCCATGCTCAGTCTCGACGGACACCTGCGTATCACCCTGTTGTTATCGCCAACAGTCTCAACATCGACCGGGATCTTCTGTGAACAGGTCAAATGAGCGGTGACGGGAGGTGGCTTGACTTCGGGTTTGAGGTGGTCCATGTGTGAGAAGAGGTTAAATGAGAGGTGACGAGAGGTGGCGAAGCTTGAAGACCTTGAGGCTTGACTTCGGGTTTGAGGTGGTCCAAGTTTGGCTTTGGCGGAGTCTGTAGAGGTCTGAGAAGAGGTTAAATGGTGGTAACGAGAGGATGTAGCTTGAGGACCTTGGAGCTCCTTCGGGTTTGAGCTCTGGGGTAAAGTGGACAAAGTTCCTTGACCGTCGCTGGGAGCGGTAGAAGCAGTGTTGAAAGTGGAGGCCGTCACAGGTCTGCTCCCATCTGGCTCAAGCTGAAGGAGGACAAGATCCTCGGACGGTCGTGTAAGTGTGGCAGTGAAGCGATGAATCTGTCGCCGTCGTGGAAGGAGGGGGTGTGGACGAGAGCAGCAAGGACGTCTCGTGAAAGTTATGGCCAGTGCACGGGGCGTTGCAAAGAACCAGAATTCTACAATTTGATTGCCTGGAACTATATTAATCCAGTCCGAACTTTCCTATTATGGTATGGTATAGTCTGTCAATTCTTAACGTTTATATTGCAAAAGTGTCGAGGCCTCAGCCTCGAACAAGACTACCACTCCCCTCTCGTGGTCTGGTTCGCTCCACCGCCGCCAGAATCCAGCACACCTCGCCCTTGCCAGTGGACAGCACTTGAACCAGCAGTGGGCATCCGACGGCCGCTGGATTGCCTGAGATATGCATTACGCCCTTCCCCATCCGATCCCCTGTTCCACCCTACTTGTCGCAAACCAAACGGTCCGGTAACCATCAGGTCTGAGGCCCACGGTTTCACGTTGTCCATAGCTGACATAGTATTCGTTTTCTTGACGTCGTACGTCATCAAACACGGGCCGATTCGCTCCATTCACGGTGATTCATCGAGCCCGTATAATTAGCACCGTACTGAGGGTATTGTTGATCGTATGCGCTCGGGTAGCCGTAACCGGGATATCCATGACGACCGCCTACACGCCAACGGCGTCGTCGCCTCTGTCACCGTCATGCATCGCATGCCACATCCCTTCCTGACCGTGCTGGAGGCCGGCTGCACGCCATCACGAATATCTGCGACGAGCTGTGCCAGGTCTTTGCGATTTCCATGAACCAATCTTGGGATGGGATTGTTCCCTCGGTCGGTTGGTCCGGTGCATTTGCCGTTCTATTGACTGCCTCTCAGCGAATCTGCGCCTGCGCCCGCGTATCTGCGGAAGGATTGCATGTGTCGCTGGACGAGCGGTTCTCCATATTTGCGAATGATGGTGGAGGCGTGGTGATGCTGGAGCTTGGGTGGCAGTTTGTTGCCCTCGCCTTGGTATTGTGTATCGTTTGTCCACTTTTCGTTTCTGTCCTTAGAACAGCAATTCTTCTTTACAAAATCGCCGTCTTCACTGAATACGATCGCCAAATCCAATTTTGCTGCACAAAGTGATGTGGATGCTCGAGGTGAAGCTCCCTCTATGAACGACGGATGATTATAGTGTGGTGTGGTGGAATCGTCGGCGCGAGACGAGACGAGTGAGACGAGACGTCAAGGTCGTACATAACCTGATTTCGATTCGATTGCCCGGCTGCTTCAGTGTCCTTCAGGTCCTTCATGGTGTCATAGCATCTTCAGGCTCTTGATGTTGTCATGGAACGAACTGCTTGCAGTGGTAGCGGTACGCTGGTAGTTGACGCCAACGCACTATCTGGATGGATGAGCATCTTTTCCACTATAGTAGATCGAGTGCCGACACGCGCCAACATAATGTTGGTTGGCCTTGAGGGCATACCATTGTGTGAGGTGAAAACGAGGAAGTAGCATGAAAAATGACGAGTCGCGGATTGGTTGATCTTTCAGAAGATACGGAGGGTCGGCGTCGGCGTCGGCAAAGCAGTGCAGCTGGCGAAGAAGCTCTTTGCATTGCAGATGGTGAATGTCCTGCAGGATAGTATACCTCTTTCCCTTGCCTTCCAGTAGTTGGGTCCAAGTTGATGCAAGACTGTTGTTGCAAGACATAGACATCACAGCGGTGTGCACTGCAAAACCAAAAATCAGTGCCCTGCTGCCTGCGCTGCACTGGGGTTTCACTTGATCATGTCACCACTCTCCTCCTCCTTACGCTCTTCCCAAATAATCCTTTCCAGAAGTTGCAACTTCGTCTAAGACGAAATCTAACAAATACTTCAATGAATCGTGAGAAGAAACCCGAGTTCGAAATTGACGAGCTTGATCTGGATGACGGCTTCTATGATTATAACACCATTCCTCGACCCGAGAGCCACGAACGCGATCCTACGATCCTATCCACAGCCATCCAGTGCGACCTGCATCTCTCTCGATAATCCTTTTCATTCTCCTCCTCCTCCTGCTATCATTTATCCAAACCGCCTAGCCGTTCCCACCGCTACATTGACATCTCCCGTGAATGCTCAGGCGCCGGCCTAGAAACAGCATCGATGGGAACAAAGACAACGCCCCCAGCGCCCGAGATGGTGCAAGTAACGCTCAACAGGTGCTGGTTGGGACGACAACCCAACTCCCAGTTCTACGCAGGCCTTCTGGTTGGGAAACTTCTGATACTGGCCTGTGGGCTGCCCTCAGTATCAGGTAGGAAAGCAAAGGGTGCAAATGGCGTTGGTACTACTGCCTTTACCTGCCAGAAAGATACAGGCGGCGGCCATGTTCGGCTTGGACAATGGATTGAGGATTTGCGGATGTGTGGAAAGGAAAGGTGGATCTGGAGAATGGGACCATCTGGTTTGCGAATGAGCTGATATGGATATTTCTGGCTGGTGGTGTCCTTGTACACCGTGAACAAAATGCTGCACCTCAGGCCGATGCTTTCTTCTGCAAGGCAACCCTGCGAGTGCTTGGCTAAGGTGTGTGTCCCGTCCCTACATCTGTGGCCAAACCAAAACGTACGACTGTCCAAACAAGGAGATTCGAGCCTATCGGTGGTGACGAGAACCATATGGCGAAGGATTACCCATCCCATCGTACATCCAGTCGAGACTGTCCAAATAAGAGCCTAAGGAGCACTTAGCCCAGGTGTGTGTCCTATCCCTGCATCTGTGGCCAACCCAAGACTGACATGATGCCGTAGGACTGTCCAATCAAGGAGCTTCGAGCCTGACGAAGACCTCCTCAGCCTCAGCCTTGAAAGACGACTTACAACATCTACACTGCAACGAAGAAGGTCGTCTGCAACGAGGTAACGTCTGTAACAAGGCAACATCTGCAACAAGAAAGACCATCTGGCCCGAGATTACCCTCACCCTCAGTCTCGAAAGAGAACTTACAATACCTACAACGAGGAAGGTCATCTACGAAGAGGGAGACCATCTGCAATAAGGTAGCATCTGCAAGAGGAAGGCCATCTAGCTCGAGATTGTCCTTATCCTCAAGATTGTCCTCAGTCTCGAAAGATAAACTTACAACATCTATAATGAGGAAGGTAATCTGGCTCGAAAGATGACTGGCAATATCTACGATGAAGGCCATCTAGCTCGAGATCATCTACAGCCTCGAAAGATGACTTACAACACCTACCTCAGCCTCGAAAGGTCACTTACAACATCTGCACAGTAACGAGGAAGGCCATCTGCACAGCAATGAGGAAGGCCATCTCCAACGTAATTGTCCTCGGCCTCGACTGTAACAAGGAAGGCCATCTGGCCCGAGATTACCCTTAAGCCTCGACTGCAATAAGGCAACATCTGCAACAAGGAAGATCATCTGGCACGTGTAAGTCTCCATTCTCTCTCAGGACCATAGCTGTCCGTTCTGCTGATATACCTCACAGCTACAAACAATGCCCACCACCCCACGCCTACCGGCCGTCCATCCTACATTAAATCGGCCGATTATCCCACGAACCACGGCAGAGATTGTTCAGATAGACAGAACGGACTGTGAAAGAGATGGATATTTAACCCTGGAGCATACACAACGGACTGTGAAAGAGATGGATACTTGATGGATACTTGACCCTGAGATGCACGATGCACGATACGTGAGCAAGACAGACGGCGTTCCAAAGCTACAGAATTCAACTCCAACGGGCACAATAAGGCAGTGAGGGTGTCATGTCAAGTCAAGTCAAGTTAAGGCAGTGGTCCAAGTCCAAAGTCGCTAAAGTCCAAAGTTGGGCAGGTCAAACACACTCGAGGGCAGTCCCGCGCCGTCCAGCGCAGTCGGTGCAGGCCAGGCACTCGCAGAACTTGAACTTTGGAGAACTCGCCGGCGCTCTGGCACTCTGGCTCTCTGGCTCTCCTGGGGATTTCAACTTTGGGCAAGTGACGCACCTCGTCGACGCTCGCAGGGCAAAGGGCAAAGGCAAAGGGCACTTCTGGGGGACGATTGGAGATTTGGAGATTCGCAAGGGGTTTGCAGCATGCGCCGCGGGGTGGGTGCACATGCGCCCAAGGGAGAAAATTTCTAGTCGAGTGGCCACGCCGACGCCCACACCCACGCCCACACCCACGCTCACACCCAAGTCTAGGGAGTTGATTTCCGACAACCATGCCATCAGCCATCAGCCATCAGCCATCACATCGGCTGCAAGACATGCAAGATGCACGATGCACGAGCATAGACGAGATGCAGATCCACGAGACACTTGATCAAGTCAAGTCAAGTCATGTCATGTCATGTCATGTCAGTGAGCGCAGGCCAGCGCAGTCGGTGCAGGGCAAAGGCAGATTTAGAGGGCACCCCCAGGATTTCGACTTTGGGCACTCGCAGGCCAGAGGGACACAGAGTTTGAACTTTTTTCCAGGCACTAAGAACTCAGCAGGGCACTCCTGCACTTGGACTTTGTTCTCGACAGACCCACCCACTCACCTACTCACTCGCTGTTCAGTGCAGTCGGTGCAACATAGTCACAGCGCAGTATGCAGCAGTGTACCGCAGTCAGTACAGCGCGTAGTGTAGTGTTTTGTTTTCTTCTGTTTTGTCCAACATGCCCTGGCTCTGCAACTTTGCGCATGTCATCGGTTTGCGACACAAGCTGTTTGAACCGCGAGCGGTTCTAGACATGACTTTGGACGACTGGTGGGTGCCTTGATAGAGACGAGCGATTGGAAGGAGAGACGGCGTGTCGACGAAAGAGGCTTCCGGGTTGAAATTGAAACCAAGCTACTGGAAGTATATCGACTCATTTAGCATGTTAAGGAGCGAGTTTTCCCACAGGAAGAACTGCGCAGTCAATGGTCGACTTGATTTTGGGATTTCTCTTTTTGAAGGTGACTTGCCCTGTCTCAACCGCAACCTGTGGGTCCTCCATCGTGAGTATGTGGTGCGAGAGCCAGAGGTGAGTGTTAGAAACGTAAACCGCTATCAACTGAGGATTTAAAGCCCCAAACCTTTGAAATGGCCATTCGAGAACACTGGAAGTCTGGGGCTTGACCACTCTGGATCTAAAGGCGTGTGACTGGTGCACATACCGCGCATATATTGAGTTGCAGAAGGGACAAATCGACGTCAGCCACTGCTTGCTCCAGTGAGCGGCATATTCCTCGCGGTAGGTGTCTCTCTCGACGCACAGCTTCCAGTATTCGAGGCGGCGGTCAGTAGGGTTGGAAAGGTAGATTAGGAAGGCCACTGTGGGGAGGAAGTGGTGGTTGAGGTTGCTCAGGTGGTGGCAGAGCCTAACTGCAGAGCCAGAGTCTGTCCGGCTCATCGGCTCAAGCGGCAACTCTGAGGTAAATCGTGAAATCTCAAGTGTTCGACGTCGATTCGGCCGCCTCCTGCCGCTCGCCTTTATAAGTCATCGACGGATGGTGGTGGTGTCGACGGGAGTGGCGCGCCTTTCTGTCCCCTACGCGGTCAAGAATGCCGAGTAACTCCTCGACGGCACCCAATTCAAGTGCCTTTTGTCCAGTTTCGATACAATTGGCTAGAATAAGCTCCTTTTCTTGCCGTGTTGTACGAAGGAGGATGCGTGACATGGCCTGCTGCGGCTCTGAACCTATAAGAAAGGGATCTGGCTCCCAGGATCTGGCTCCCATCCCCCATCGGCTGCGTTACGGAAATCCCAGTCGCTAGCGTTTTGGTACGGGGACGGGGACGGGGACGGGGACGGTAGCTGTTAGTTTGTTGTTTGGCTTCTTTCTTTCTTCGTGCCCACAACGTCGAATGTGTCTGCTGCCTGCTGCCTCCTGTGCCCGACGCCGTGAATGGCAAGCAGACCCCGGGGGTCTCAAGCTGTTTGGTCATCTGCACGATCAGGTTTCGTGTGCAGGAGTAGCATAGACGAGTTGGCGAGTCTGATCAATACTGCCATGCGGGTCCAAGTCCCCGTTCACCTCGTAACGCCTTGCCATTGTAAAGTACCTCAATCTTTCCTATATCATTCAACGAAGGACTCCGTCGGTACTTGGTGAGATATGAGGAGGAACCGCTGGAACGAGGGAGTCGGAGGGAGGTTTGGTCGATCAGGAGACTCCGGGGAAAGTGAATGTCCTTTGATATACGAGCGACACCTATTCGGAGTGGGCCTAGACTATTTGAAGCTCGAGTGAGC
This sequence comes from Cladophialophora immunda, assembly GCF_000835495.1. Classification (NCBI taxonomy): domain Eukaryota; kingdom Fungi; phylum Ascomycota; class Eurotiomycetes; order Chaetothyriales; family Herpotrichiellaceae; genus Cladophialophora; species Cladophialophora immunda. The sequence goes on from NW_015622545.1 coordinate 877,338, forward strand.
ATAGTAGGTTGGCGGGATTATGCTCGGGAGCGTGAACGATATTAAGTAGGCGTACTGCTCGTCGGATAACAGGTTGAAATATGTACGTAGCCAAGTAGAGAGACTGCGTGTGTACGGAGTCCCGTCGAAGTCCTTGTTGTTGGACATGAGCGGAGAGGCGATCGGTATCGCGGAGACCAACATCGTCCTGACGAGGAAGTTGTCGATGCCGACGTGCACCCAGGCGTTGACCAACGAACGAGTGCGACATCAGATCCGTGTGCAGGAAAACAATGGCGCCACGAAATCAACATCGGCATCGTGAATACCGAAGAATGAAGCTGGCTCAACTGGAGCCAAAGACGTACCGTTTGGAGTAAGGAACGAGAACTTATCGATATAGCCTCGGTCTCAATCAGTGACATGAGTTTAGTGCTGTCGAGGCCGGACGTCCCGGTCTCCCGGATAGGGGAGCGACCTTGATCGAAGACATCTTCTCGGCCATGTCGAGTTGGTCCTGGAAAAAAGCGCTGTTTGTTAATGATAACGACGGCAGCTCCTTCTCTGGTTTCATTGCACCACTTTTCAGTGAAACTGGATGGCGGCATCACCGAAAGCGCCAAATATCCCGCAATCCAGACTTAAAGCCCCTCAGTGGATGTGAAGGAACGTGCACGGGAACGGGATGATGGTCGACCCGCCCTTGGTAATGTGGATGGGCAGTTTCCACTTATGCGGCTGGCTTATGAACGGCACCGGTGATATGAAAGAGGTGGGACTTTTTGTTTGAATGTAGTTTGATGGCCCGGGGCAAAACCAAACCAAGTCCGAATCGATCGATCCGGATCCTTCAAGTTTCGCCAACAGCTTCGGGGCTTCCTTGGCCGTTGTTGTTGAGCGGACCACGAGGACGGGTATTGTTGCTTCCAGCGCCGGTGAAACGATCGTCATGATTAGCATGAGCGGCACCGACGGTAAAGTCGTTGTTGAAGTGATGCTGTACGTGGGTAGGTGTCCCAACGCTCGTCTGACCTATGTAAGCATTTTAACCAAGCTTCATCATATCATGCATGAGTCGCTTTTCCAAGATGGAGAACTGTCCACACTTCAAGTCGAGACCAGTCTCGGTAAGCATGAACAAGACATGGCCGTCCTAGTCACGGATGACTTCGAGGTATGGCTCGATGCCCATGAGTTTGCGATTCTGAGACTCCATGATTCCCATGCCGACGTTCAAAATTTCAAACCATACGCCGATATGTTATCAAAAAGGCGTCGATGGCGCGGGGCCGCCCGGGGTCAAACGCCATGTGAATCTGCCTGTAGCGTGATATGTAGAGTTCTCTCAGTGCTGGGAACAAGGTGGGTTGCAACTGCAACAGCTGTATGATTTTATCAACAATGTTACAGTGGCGCTCAAGACGAGATTCGTTTACCGTTGGCGACACTGAGACTTTCCGGGCTAGCCTTGTGAATGATAGATCTGTCGGCATGGGAGACTGGTGGTTGATGCCCTTGGCCAACTCGGGTACAACTCATGCATTCGCCTTTCTTCAGGGGTAGACACCTCTTGACTACCAGGTCCGTGCCGGGGAACTGCAACAGACCGAATGTTCCGTCGTCGGAAGTGGCGGACTCGACGCCTGCCGCTGCGCGGGACCAGGCTCAGCCTCGTGGCATTGGGACGACTTGTCTGCGAGGAAAGAAACTGTCGCAGCCGAGCAGCTCCTTGCGATCACTGCTACCTCCTTGCTGGCTCACATTTGCTTTTGGCTTCTTGTGCGGCCCGCCGGTCCCGTGTTGGGTGAACGCTGGGTTGCTGTGATGTCCCCTGTGGAATCTAACCATCATTCGTGGGTCATCATCTTTGACTGGCCTCTGCCCATTTTAGGGACAGAGAGTCTTCATCTAGGGCCGGGGTAGCCGACTGGCTATTGCTGTCGAAATTGGGGGATTGACCGTCAGCGGGACCAGTAGCCGCGGAGAGTTCGCTATAACTGCCTTCGGAATGGGAGACCTGTCCAACTGACTACGGGCCCGGGTCTTCCTTCGCTTGTTTGCATCTCTCCTTTTGGCTGTCCTTTCCGATCCTTGAGATATCTCGTAGTGCGGCCGAGCTCTGATCCATGCTGCCTCCAAGCAGGTTGACACCGGAGGAATGGCCAGATTCGTGCTTCTGTTTCCTCCTCCCTCCACTGCTCGAACCCGCAGTTGACGCTGGAGGAATGGGCAGCCCAAGAGACCGCCGGCGGTAAGCTTGTTCTCGTTCCGTTGCCCGTCCAGTTCATGTTTGACAACTGGGGTGGCTGCTCCTTGCCCAGTGTATAGCTCGAAGGGACATCAATGGGAACAGCCTTTTTCTGTCACCCGTCTGGTTCATGTTTGATCGGGGGGCCGAAGGACGTCGATGGGAACAGTCTCCCTCTGTTGCTCGTCTGGTTTCTTCGCTGTCGTGGTGGGCAGCTGCGGTCATATCGATGGAAGCAGTCTCCTCCTGTTGCCCGTCTTGTTTATGTTTGATCTCCGGGTGGCTGCTCTTTGCCCAGTACACGCCTGGCCGAGAGTCGAGACCGTACTCAGTACGCGGTGATCTCTTTGCGATTGACATCGACAGACGGCGCGTCGGTAACTTTCGATGGCCACGTGTGCCTACCTTCCCCGTCATCTTCCCTCGATTGTCCTCTTCATCATCTTCCCTCGTTCATCCTCATCCACGCCAAATCCTGAGATCATAGCGATCTCTGGCGAGGCGGCAGACACCAAGCTCGGCGGCGAGCAGAGCCGCGTCGAAGACACCCAGGCCGCTCAAGGTTCGTGCTAGGAGCACCCGGTGTTGGCGAAGGCGGTCGGCGCGGCGCCCCTTCACCGTCCTGGATTACACCTGCGCTTCTGGCGGGTCTGGAGTTGGAGAGTAACAGAGCAAGTCCGCAAGTGTGCATGCACCACGGGTGGGTGTAAACGGCCAAGTTTTCCCCCTGACGAAAGTTAAGTGGCCAGGGAATTCCGACAACGCCTCAAGTTGGCTGCAAGACATGCGGCGGGGGAGCGAGCGAGCGAACATGGTGAACAGGACAAGATAAAATAAGGTACAGCACAGCATAGTCAGTCAGGGAGTAGATGAGTGGGTGTGGTCTGCGTCGAGAACAAAGTCAAGCCCAGGAGTGCCCTTCTTGCCTGCGAGTGCTGAGACTGAGTGCAATAGTGGGTCTGCGTCGAGAATAAAGCAAAATTCAGCGACTGCGCTGTGACTGCGCTGCACTGACTTTGCTGAGTGTCTGCCGGGTGCCTGACTTGCCTGTCTGCACTACAACTCCCTGCACTGACTGGTGACTGCGCTGCTGGGCTGTGCGCAACGTTTGGGCTGAGCAGGGTAGAGCAGGGCAGAGCCTCTGCCTACCAGTTCCCTCTTTCAGGACGCAACCGGGGCGCGCGCCGCAGGCAGCTTCTCCAGCCGAGCAACGACTTTCCTCCGACCGCGTTCCTGTAGAGAGTCTTGGAAGCGAAGCCACCGCTATCGCTCCCCGAGTCGATTCGAGGACAGCTGCTGCAGCGATTCGGAGACCAACATTGACACAGACAGCATCATTCCGACCGACGTCAGCTGTGGTCGCTGTGCCCAGTAGACACCAAAGACGACCAAAACGGGCGCCCTGACGAAAAGCCGCTGCCAACAATCGTTCACCTGCATCGGAGCTTGAGCCTCGCTTGCTGAGGCCGTGCTAGAATCTGGTAGAGCCAATCCTCCTACTCTTTACTTAGACGTGAGTCTGCCTTTCGGTAGAGGGAATGCTCGCCTGCTGTTCGTGCGTGGGTTTCAAAGCCAGATGGGAAAAAGACCCAACTGTCCGTCGTGTCGACAGTGGTTGGAGAAGGTGGCCGAGAGACGACTTGAAATGCCACAATAGTGAATCGATATAGTTGTGTTTCTGATGGCGGCTGTGAATGCAGCGTTCGATCTTGAAAGCTCGTCCTCAGCCGTATCGACGTCCGCAGCTGCACAATTCCTCCAGCGCGTCTCATCTAAGAACAACCAATGTTGGCGGTGTGCCAGGGGGCTGTAGCAAGAATATGAGACACTTTTGCCGGCTCCCTGATGGTATCTGCAGCTGCGAGGCTATCTTGTCTCTCCTTAAATTCGCCCTTGCGGTCTTTGCTTCTGCTTGAGAGGTGCGTGAGGCTTGCCGAATGATCTGGTTGTACGATGGCTGTGGGCGGTGGCCCCGGTGGGTGGCTGTTGTCCCGCCGTTGATCGTTGTCGCCGCTGTCGATCTTACTGATCCGTGTGGTTGTCATCATTGAACAGCGGCGAAAACCGGTCAAGATTGGAGACCAGGAGGTAGGTGCACGTGGGCATGTATCAGAAGGAGGATTTCCTCTCGCTCACCACCGTCAGGCTTGTTGGGATCGTGGTGGTACCCGCGGTGGCGAGATCGGTGTGCCCCATCGCGAAAAAGCGTACCGTGTTCGCGAGGACGCTGGCTGAGTGAGCGGGTGGGCCTGCGTCGAGAGCAAAGTCCAAGTCGAGCAGTGCCCTCTGAGACTGCGCTGGACTGACTGCACTGCACCGTCTGCGGTGCATTGACTGACTGCGGTGCACTGACTGCGCTAGACTGACTGCACTACGGTGCTGTGTGGAACCTTTGGGCAGACCAGGGCAGACCAGAGTGAGCCGGCAGAGGGTACCAATGCTGCCAGCTTCGGCCAAAGGACTCCAAGAGACAAGACGTTGGAGGCTGCCAACCAGGCCAGGACCACAGTCAAGACCTCGCCAGGACCGCATTCATAACAACAGTGCCGAAATGCGGGCTGCAAGAGAGCAAGAGAACCAGTTTGCAGGTTTTTCCGGTTTGAGGGTTGGACATAGCGGGTGGGTGAGTGCAAACGACCCAAGTTCCAGGTGGCTGGGCTGCGGAATTCCGACAACCGCGCAATCAAATTGGCTGCAAGACATGCTGGCGGCGGGCAAGTAGTATAGCAGGCTGCATGATCTCGCTTGAACAAGATCTGGTCTATCTGTCACTGTTTCACACAAAGGTGAGCGAGTGAGTGAGCGAACATGGTGAAATAGGACAAGATCAAACAAAATAAAACAAAACACAGTGCTACACCGTACTAGACTGCGCTGCGTTGCACTGACTGCGCTACGGTGCTATGCGGAATATTTGGGCTGACCAGGCTGGCCAGGCAGAGCAGAAGAGGGTGCCAACACTACCAGCTTCGGCTAAAAGGACCCCAAGAGACAAGATGTTGGGATCTAGCAGGACAAGGTCAAGAAAAACACTACACTATACTGCACTGCACTGCACTGAACAGTGAGCGAGTATGACGATGGGAACATGGACGTGGAGATGGGGGAGTGATGGTGGTGGTGGTAGTAACGCTACTGCCGTTGTTGCCGTCGGCGCCGATATTGCTACCGCTGGTGTTGATGCTGCTGGTGTTGTTACACATTCGCATAGATTCGCGGGTATGATGCGCAAAGAGACGCAAGCTGTAAAATCTGCGATATACAAGATGAATGAAACAGATACGTCAGCTGTAAGGTACGTGAGCGACAAGATACCCGAGCTGCAAGATATACGAGCTGTAGCTTCGCGAGACGTAAGTAAGAATCCCATCCGAGACCGGTGCAGAAAGTTCACCTCTGTGCTGCGAAGGTGTGTCACGTCTTTCAGATCTTACAGAAGAGGGTGGGTATGCTGTGAATCTGTTCCATGCTGATGTATTTGTCCATTCTAGAAGACCCATGCAGCGACTGTTCAGCCGCCTCTTTCCTCGGTCAATGCGATACGATACTCCAAGGTGTCGACCGTCGACACAGTCTAGCTCGGCGAAATCGTAGCTCGACCGCATCGCGAAGTCTGCATCGTCTGCTTCCAAGAACGTGAACTCCAAAAGGCCCCGCGGCCATTTTCCGTCGGTATTCTGGAAACTGAACATGACGATTTGGAGGAGCGCCGAGCCTTCGCTGCGATATGCAGGGTCGATGGAATGGATGAGGCGCTTGAAGAAGGCATCAAGGTCGGCGGGCATCGAGATGGAGGAATATAGGGGGATTAGCTATGTGGCAAGCCGCGCAGCTTTGCCAACCGATGATGGGGAAACAGAGATGGGAAAATGGAAGGGAGCTTGCAAGCCACAGCTTGGGTTTGGGAAGATGCAAGATACGCACGCGAGCTGTAAGATGAACGAAAAAGGGAGATGCAAAAAAAACCTGATATGCGAGATAAACGAGACAGATACGCAATATACAAGATTTGCAACATGGATACGTAAGCTACAAGATACGTGAGCTACAAGATTCGCGAGCCCGACTCGATGCTCTGGAGTGCTTGCCTCTCCACCGACTGTTATCGCAGGCAGGCCCGTAGACATATTTTCCCATTGGCGTTGCCTTATTTATGCCAACAAGCGTCAATCGGTTCATAGTTCTAGACTTACGCATATTGTGTTTGTGCCCGCGCCTCTACAACATTTAGCCTCCAGCGATCTACGCGGCTTTGCAGACTACAGCCGAATATAAAGTTCTTCCTTAGAACTGCCGCTTTATCTTGTTGATAGCTACTGATAAGCTAGACAGTTTAGGGTCTTCGTTTTTCCACGCGAGATCACGTCACGGTTCGCAGAAGGAGCCTCACCCGCCGATATTGAGACAAACGCACCACTTAGCTATGCCAACTGTGTGTGACTTACCCTCACGAGTGCATACCGACCAGACACGTAGCGAAAAGACATGGATTCGCCGACCTCAGGTTCGTGGAAATGTGGGCTCACCATAGAGAGCCCTCGACGATATCAGATTGGGATACTGGCCAGAGAGCAAAGGAGGGATCGCCGACAAAAAGGGGCGCAATCTTCGTCTTTGCGATACTGTCCCCCGTAGCCAAATGCAGTCCTCAACCGGCTACTACCATTCTGGCAATCTCCATGTTCTCGTCGCAAACGTGGCCCCGACGGCCGCAAATCCCCAAGCACACGTTTCATAGGTACTCAAGGCTTTTCCCTGGTACCAAGAGTCGTAACTGCGGAGTGACGGTTCCGCGATCCCAGAGCTGGGTGCAAAATCGACAATGCGCAGCAGCAGCGTCGTGATGCTCCAACCCATGATCATACAATGGTTGAGTATTGGGGAACAGCCACGTGGGTTTGAGGGGGCATTCGGATTGCAGGGTGTGAATGGAGGTTTCAGTCAGTGTGCTTCTACACAATATTGTCAAGAGGGCACCGCTGACATGGACGTTCAGCTCGCTGCAAGGTTCGCGAGACAGACACGCGCAAGAGTCTGCCAAGAGTAACTGCCTGCGAACGTGATCATGTGGTAGATGTGATCACTTAGGTGCTTCGTGCGTTCGTCTGTCGTTTCCATTGCAAGCGTCATGCTTGCAGCAGAAAGATGAACCATCTCTGATAACAGAGACTCTCGAACGCTCGCGGATCGAGTTTTTAGGGATTGATCGTAGGCAAGGAGCTGGGATAGACGGGAATACAGCAGACGGGAATACAGCAGACGAGATGCAGATTCGCGAGATGCAAGATTCGCGATGCAAGATCAACGAAATGAATTCGCGAGCTGTAAAGATACAGCTACAACATAAACGAGCTACAAGATAGTCCGGACAGCTTCGCGAGACAGACACATAGCAAGACCGATGGTAATACAGCAGACGGGATACAGTAGAGGAGATGCAAGATAGACGCGATGCAAAAAACCGAGCTGGAAGATAAACGAGCTACAAGATTCAACATTCTCGAGAGGCAGATATGCGGCAAGACAGACGGGATACAGCAGACGAAGCACAGCAGACAAGGAACAGCAGACGAGGAACAGCAGACGGGATATAGCAGACGAGATGCAGATATTGCAAGATGCAGTAGACGAGATACAGATATTGCAAGATACTTCAACAAGGCAGTGAGTGCGTGAACTTGGATTTTGTGCACTCAGGCTATGTGAAATTCATGTTGTGTGCAACTTGGACCATGTGAGTGAGCTTGGGTTGTGTGAAGCCAGGTCAAGGCAGTGAGTGAGTGAGTTAATCAGTTGTGTGAACTCAGGACATGTACACTCAGGTTATGTGTGGACTTTGGCTGTGTGCAACTGTTTCCCCAAAGGCCAAAAAGTTGCAAAAGTCCAAAAGTTGCACAAAGGGGCCAAAATCCAAAAGTGTGTCAATCCAACACTCAACCACACTCGAGGAGTACGAAAAGTGGTGTTTGGGTCGACAGTGGACAGTTGACAGTTGGAAAAGGTGATGTTGGGAAAAAAAGTGGTCAAAGACCAAAAGTTGCACGAGGGGTGATTGTCGCAAAGTGGTGGTTGTCGAAGCACAGTTTTGCGCCAATCCTTGGGCGGTCATTGGCCAAAAGTCGAAAAAAGTTGGATTTTGGACAAAATGGTGGGTTCTGATTGGCTGCTGGAGGGGGTGTGAGCCATAATGGTTGGAGTGGGGCCTACATTTCAGCGCAGCGAGAGGAGCGAGTGCAGCGCAGGCAGGAAACTTGGGCACTCAGTCTCAGTACCCAGGCACTTGACAGGCACTCAGGCACGCCCAGAATTCAAACTTTAGGCACTCGCAGGTACTCTACTACCAGCTTGAGGACCTCGGCGATTGCTGCCTAGACTTCACAACATTAAATATTTCCTTCTTTCCTTCTTTCCTTCTTTCCCACCATCATTTCCCATTTCCAACAGCAGATTCTTCACACAATGTTGTCCGCCTCTACGCCGCAGCGTAGGCCTGTCGCCGACGTGCTGCTCGTATCGCCGATACGGATCGGTGGGATGAGCCTCTCTCCGAGAAAGCGTCAAATCACGCCCACGGCCGAAGCAATGTCACCCAAAAAACTCGCAATAATCACCAAGCCCGGAAGCGTGAGTCCTTGGGTGAACAGCATCACTCCCACTACGCTCCCGAATCCGCTCAGAATCCCTGGTGAGCCTGAACTGGCCCACATTGGTAAGGACATGTTCTTCCCTGCTACAAATGGCCATAATAACCTAGTGCTCTAGATCAGCGGTCGTCTTTGTACGACATCTCCGGGCCGAATCCACTCAGAGTGCCAGAGGAGGATCTCCAAGAGTCGCCGCTGCCAGCACGCCACCTCATTTTCCCCTTTGACCTTCGAGACGACATTCGCCTTATGTATGAGCCGGAAAACGAAGTTCTCCTGCGCAGTGTCTTTCCCGGAACCACTGGCATTGGCACGGACGGATGGTTCATACTCCTCCAGCTACGCACCCTGCCACCGAAGCCGTGGCCCCTGACTATTGCGGGCATGCCACTGCATCTCGGCACGGCGGAGACTTTTGGCCAAAGTCCCATGCTAGGTTGGAGGATAGTCAGTGGAAAGAATGGCTCCATCGACAGAGAAAAAGATTACCGAAATATGGTAGACTGGAAGCCACTCTTCCAAGTCCTCAAGAAACACTTTGAAGACATTCACATCTCGATCACAGAGATCATGTACCTCGACAACCACGTAAAGATCGTCTTGGAACACCGCCAGACTGACATGAGCAAAGTGCCGTTCAGCGCAGGGAAAGTCGGGTGTTACTACTTGTACGAAGATGAGATGGGAAGGCCGTCAAAACTACATGCTCGCGCCCGCTCTCATGATCCTACTCCGGGGAACCCAGACCTCAGCCAGTACAGTCCTCTACAGCCAGGGCTGAGACTGGCATCTGCCTATCTGCCGGGCGATCCCAGTACGTACCTCGGGACAACAACTGGCGTTCTTTTGAAGGACGGACTTGGTAACGAATACATGACTGTCGCCGCACATGGATTCCCCGGCGAAGCTGGCACGGCAGTCTTCCACCCATCACCCGATTCCTCCGGCCGCCGGATTGGCGAGCTCATCATGGAAGTTTCGCACACAGGCGTTGCGCTCGTCAAGTTAGACAACGAAGAAGCGTTCTCTAACGTCACCTTCGATAGCCCAAACGCCACCGTCCCGGATTCTATCCCGCTGAAGAGATTACGGTCAATCAACGGTTATCAACAAGGTAGCCTTATCTACCTGGATTCACCTGATACAGGTTTCACCGACGGTGCTTTTATGTTTTCCGCACGCCGCCGAGTCCCTGCCGATGAAAACTCGCCACTCCGGGAATGGATCGCTACAACCTGGTGCTATATGGGCGCGGACGCGGCAGCCAGCCTTCCTGCAGGAATGTGCGGTAGTGCTATGTGGGGCGATGAAGGAAATGTCTTGGGCTTTTTCAGATACGCTCCAACCCAAGGGGTGATGAAGGACTGGTGCACCGCAATTGCTGCTGATGAGCTTATCGACCGAGGGTATACCCTCGCCTAAACGCCCATTACTACAGCATTTAGCCTCGAGGTGTCGTATAAAGACGACCACTAATCCAAAGTACTAGGTTATTATCGCCATTTATCGTAGGGAAGAATATATCCTTACTAATATATACTTATTTAGGCTAACCGGGAATTCTAAGCGGGTTCGGGAGCGTAGTGGGAGTGATACTGTTCACTGAAGGACTCGTCCTTCTAGATTTGGTGATTATTACGAGTTTTTTTTGGTAACATTACTTCGGCCGTGGGCGTGATTTGGCGCTTTCTTATAGACAATGACATTCTCCATTCAGTCTTTCAGGTGCTGGCCACGGTGGCCTCACCGTCAATGTAGGACTTCTCCCAGCAGACTTCGGCTTTAGCAAGCCAGAGCGGCGCACAATGCACGCGGAATCCAACGTACGAAGAAGTCGAAGCGTTGCCAGGCGGAACATACTTGAACACCAAGGACAGACACGCTTATGGTAATGGCTCCGCATCAAGAAACAACTGCGTAGGTTACCTGTCCAGAAAGGATCTTTTTCCAATGGTAGCACAGTAGGGTAAGCATTAAGAGAGAACCTGAGTACCAAGACAGTCCCGACTGACAACATCACCCCTTCAGGCCGACACAATTCCCAATCGCCGCCCCCTCAACCGAGCCGTCTCTCCTTACACCATTCTTCGCTCTCCTCGGTGTCTCCAATGGCGTCGTTACTGTCCGTCCGGCCGCGTATGCTGCCTACAGGCTATCAATCCCCAAATATCACGACGATAGGGGCTGGTGGCTACTCGCCGTGGGTTGCATTCGGCTGAGCTCTTCGAAGCACCACAAGCGCCGCATCAATGACCTCGATCATGGGTAGGACCTCGTCTTCTACCATGTCCTCGCAAGTGGAACGTATAGGCGAGAGGGCGTCTCTAAGCTTTGGTTCGAGCGTCAAGACGTCCTGCACCTTAAAGAGGTCCTGTAAGTGCTTCCGCGCGCAGCTCGTGATCGAAACAGTGTCGAAACGTCGAAGGAGTTCCTGGAGTTAGAGCTGCGCGAGGCAGCCTCGATCTCTGCAGGCGGACTGTCGGCGGGGTGAGGGACGGCTGGAGATTTACCTGACGATGTACGTGAAAGTAAGTCGTGATTTCGGCTGCAGTATGCCGGGAGATGTCGTCCAGGGCAGACTGCATGTCGTCGCCCATGCTGATGGACGTTGTGGTTCTCCACCACGAACCACCCGAGCTTCAGCGGCAAGACCTGGTTCTGCACCAGGTGGACGTAGTGCGATGCGCTCGTGGGTTTGCTATCGAGCATGTCGGGTGTGTTAGTAATCCGATCGTGCGCTGCCCGTCCGAATCGGCCTGGCAGGCGTGCCTAGTGACGATCTGGTTGGCCAGTTGGGACCTCGGCGGACGCGACGACGGAGGACGACGGTCCAAGGCTGCTTCATGTATGCTAGCCCCATCTTCTGGACGAAATCCGCGTCTGCCACCGTCTGGCCTATGCCGCTGCTGTGGAAAAACCCCGGGGGGTCGACCAAGGTGAGGTTTAGCAGGTGCAGCTCGCCGAGCTCGAGGCAGAGCGTGTCGTCTGTGAAGGAGCTGTTGTCGTCAATACCTATGGCGAGTTTAGCCTGCTCGTATACCGACTCCACGGCCGCAAGGTCGACGTAGTCAACCCGGAAGCGCTCCAACTTGGCTTTCTCGTCCGCTCTTCTGGTCGGACCCGGTCGTATGCTCGCCTGGAAACTAGACTCCTTCCGCCTCAACGCCAGTTGGGTCGGAGAACTAGTGCACAAACCGTCTGAGACGGGGAACGGGTATTCAGAGATCGTTGCCAGCACCGAGCTTTTGCCCGGCGACGGGTCTCCGCACACGATGATCTGTGGAAGGTCCAGTGACTTGCCAACGCCCAGGCCTCTGAGATCTCCAAGAGTGTCGAGCAGAGCGCCTTGCACATTGACAACTTGAGTCTCGGTGTACGGTATTTCCAACTTGTTCGTCGCCACCAACCAAAGACGTCATCCCGTTCGTCTCGCACTCTGCAGGCTGTGAAGAATCACGACCTTTTTGACCTGACGCTCTTCACCGTCCATCCGTAACTCACCTCCTCGCCCCTCCCGGCGCCCAGCTTCCTCATCTTCTGAACCAATCAACATTCTCTCTTCCAGAACGAGAAACGGCCCCCTCAAGCTACTCAACTGCTTCAAACATTCCCATATCGTACCATTCTTTGGTGCGTATGTCCACAACCAAGAGTTCGCCTTCCTCTTTCCCCTCATCGACATGGATCTGGCTTCCTTTTTTTGAGCAAGAAGATCGATATGGTGATTTTGAATATGATTTCACGTTCCTTTTCAGCCTGGCACTGTCCAAAGGCGTACTTTGACGTTGACGACGGTGGGGGAGAGTCCCGATTTCAGACCGCAGATCTGGCAAAGGTTGTCGTTTGTGGCTACCGTCGCATTCGTCCAAGCTGTCAATGACGAGGACAAAGGGACCGGAAGCCCAGAGAAGCTCTTTTAGGCCAGAGGGAGAAGCCCTCGGTAGGCGAAATATGATTCTGCATGAAGGGATATGAGACCAATGGCGTCTCCTTCGACATCGTAATAAGTTGCTGGAGTCGTTGAGTAAGTGGTTTCTCCCAAGTCGAGGCAAAGCCGCGGTGGGAAGGGTCGTATCGCCTGGACTGGGAGGAGAGGAGAGGAAGTGTGGGTAGGTATGGAGGATATCGACGCGGTTTGGGGCTGCAACATGCACTAGAGAGCGCTCAGTCTCAGCACTCGTAGGCAAGAAGGGCACTCGGAGGACTTGGACTTTGTTCTCGACGCAGGTCCTCTCACTCACTCACCTAGCGCACTCGCTGACTCACTGACTGTGCTTCGTTGTGTTTTGTTTTGTCCCGTTCAACTCGTTCGCTCGGCTATGTCGAGTTATGGACGGATGGTGATGAGTTGGACTCTGTAGTTTCAGCGAGATCGTGCTGCCTGCCACTTGACTGCCATTGACTTCCCTTGCACCAACTTGATTGCGTGCTTATCAGAACTCCGTGGACGTGGGCGTGGGGCGTGGGCGTGGCCACTGAGCACTCCACTTGAACTTGAGCTTGCATCAGGGCGGGAAAAAAGCTGACTTGGGCCCGTTTGCACCCCCGTGGCGTATGCTCATTTGCTCACTTGCTCATTTGCACCATTCCCAACCTCCAAACTTGCAATAATTACTGCAATCCTGGCCTGGTTGGCGGCCTCTTCTGTCCTGCCAGATCCCAACGTCTTATCCCTCTTGGACTCCTTTAGCCGAAGCTGGTAGCGTTGGCACCCTCTTCTGCTCTGCCTGGTCAGCTTGGTCAGCCTATTCTGCCTCCTCTGCCTGCTCACTCTGGTTTGCTCTGCCAAAGGACCTCAAGAGACAAGGCGTTGGAGGCTACCAACTAGGGCAGGACTGCAGAGACAAGACGCTGGGATCCAGCAGGACAGAGCCGGCAGCCAACCAGACCAGAATTGCCTCAGCAAGGACTCCAGAGACAAGGCGTTAGGATCTAGCAGGACAGAACCGGCTGCCAACTGGACGAGGACAGAGGGTGCCAACGCTGCCAGCTTCGGCTAAAGGACTCCAGAGACAAGACGTTGGGATCTCGCAGGACAGACGAGGTGCAAATACGCGAGATGCTTCAACAAGTCAGTGAGTGAGTGTGTGAACTCCGACATTGTGTGCCCCGTGTGTGAACTCCAACGATATATACCCCGTCATTGTTTGCCTGAACGATGTGCACCCCGTTATTGTTTGCCCCGACAATATTCACTCCGACACTTTTGTCTTTGTCCCCCGACCTTGTGTCTGCCCCACGGGACATTATGTGATTAGGGTCGGGGTTGTTGAGCTCAGAATAGTGTGCAACTTTCCGCCAAAGACAAAGATGTTGAACAACCCTCGTGGTGAGTGTGTATGTGCTCCGTGTGTGAACTAGGATTGTGTGTACTCGGATTGCGTGTAACTTCCGCTAAAGAAAAGGTATTGAAGGTGTCCAACAACTCTCCTAGACAAAGTCAAGTCCAGGAGTGCCCTGCTGAGGCTGCGGTGGACTGCCTGCGGTGGACTGCCTGCGGTGGACTGCCTGCGGTGGAGTGACTGACTGCGCTGTGGTGCTGTGCGGAACCTTTGGGCTGAGTAGGGCTGAGTAGCGCAGAACAGCGCAGAGCAGAGCAGGATGGAGCAGAGTAGAGTGAGCAGGTAGAGGGTGCCAACGCTGCTAACTAGGCCAGGACTGTACTGAACGGTGAGCGAGTGCGACGATGGAATATGGACGTGGAGATGGGGGTGGTGACGCTGCTATTGTTGCCGCTCCCGCTGATGTTGCTGCCGCCGAATGTTGTTGCATAATCGCATAGATTTACGAGACAGATACACGAGCTGTAAGATACGCGAGATGCTTCGATAAGGCAGTGAGTGTGTGAACTCGAAACATTACATAACGTCTATAATTTATTGCTAATGTACTTATCCATTGGATTCTTCCTTTGTAGACGGGAAGCATTAGATCGCTCTCCCTAACCGTGGCATTAAATAGCTCGCGGATTGCCCGTCGGCGACCTGTCCTTGTGTATCAAAATATGGGATGTTCGCCTGAGACCTTCCCTTCCTCGATCTTGCACCGACCAACCTGAGTGGTTGTCGGAATGCCGTGGCCACTTGAGGCGATCCCGGCCTCGAGCTCGGAGAAGTCGTACGGGTCGATTTCGTTGTCGCGGTTGCGCGTGGCCTTGTTGTCCCGGATGTGCACGTCATCCTTGTGCGTGAGCACTCGGAGTCGACGGAAGGGGACTTCCGCGAGGATTTGGACGACGACGATGAGGACTTCTTGAAGCACCAATAGGTTTGGGGCTTGCTGGGGAGCTAGGAGTCGAACTGGACCCTGCTGGAAACTGGCGCAATTTGGACGAACTCATGTCGACCCGCTGGCGCTGGGGCTGGGGGTGCCATCAGCACCTGGAGAGAACTGCCGAGCACGCCCTAAAGCTGCAGTATAGCTTGTACTTGTCGAGGTCGCCACACTACGGCCAGAAAGCGTGGACCGGGTCCCTGCTGAGACCAACTGGTGGGGTACGCCTCTGGGCTACGAGAATAGGTAAAGTGTTCACATCTGGCCCCCATTGCAGAAAGAAGTATATCCTGACGGAGAACGTGTGAGGGTCGCAGTTCGGGTGGAGTGTACTCGACCAACAAGGACCTCCTGTCCTTCGGGGCCGCGATCCTGTCGTCGACTTTCATCCAGGGGGGGGGGGGGGGGGCTTGGCCGTTTGCACCTATTGTGCCCATTGCACACTTGGTCACTTACTCCTTTCTCTCTCACTCTCTCGCTATCTTACTCTCTTGCTCTCTTGCTCTCTTACTCTC
>NW_015622545.1:893532-922492 GCF_000835495.1 Cladophialophora immunda
TCTCTTGCTCTCTTACTCTCTCGCTATCTTACTCTCTTGCTCTCTTGCTCTCTTACTCTCTCGCTATCTTACTCTCTTGCTCTCTTTCTCTCTTACTCTCTTGCTCTCTTACTCTCTTGCTCTCTTGCACACCCACATACCTATATACCTGCAAACCTACACACCTCCAGCAGTCTCTTACTCTCTTCCTCTCGTCTCGTTCGCCATTTTCAACTCTACGGCTACGCATGAACGGCCTCTCCAACGTTTCAGAAGAAGCTGAAGCTAGGCCAGCCTCGTCTCCTTGTCCGTGTCGACGATGCTGCGTTGGACACTTGGTGGCTTCAATGCTGGTCGCTGCCACTTCAGCCCTGCCTGGATGACAGAAAAGAGAAAACAAAAGATCAGGTTCGTCTTCTGCTCCCTTCCTTACAAGTAAGTGTTCAGGCATTCGTTGATGGATACATAAAGGCCTTGGACGAAATCTACGACGAGGCGAGGCGAACGGAGTCATCACTCCGTCTGATCGCGCTGCTGAGCGTCTGAAGACAGAATACATCCTCGAGATGAACCAGTAGGGGCTGGCTCATTGGAGAAGCGAAGGGAGTTCAAGAGCGTTCACACTGCATACAAGGTGCGAACCGTCCGCTCTACCATCCCAGTTGCAAGTGCTGACAGTACGGACAGACCGTGCCATCCATCCATCCATCCATCCATCCGTCGATGACTTACAAAGGCGATCGAGCGAGCGAACATATCGAACAGGTCGTCACAAGGGTTTGCAGCAAGTGTGCACACCGGGGGGGGGGGGTTGCAAACGACCAAGGGTTTTTGCCTGACAACGGAAAGTGGCCAGTGGCCAGTGGCCCCGGAAATGAATTCCGGCAACTACGCAAGTCCGCAATCAAGTTGGTGCACGACAGACGGCGGGCGAACGAGCGAGCGAGCGAGCGGTCGATCGATCAATCAAGCGAACATGGTCAACATGGTCAACATGGTCAACAAAACAAAGCACCGCACAGCGAGTCCAGCGGGTGAGCGAGTGAGCGAACACGATGAACATGGTCAACACAACAAAGCACAGTCAGTGGGTGGGCGAGTGGGCGAGTGGGCGAGTGGGCGAGTCTGCGTCTACGTCGCGAACAAAGTTGAAATTGTGGAAGTGTTCTCCGGCCCCCCGTCTGACCTGCTCAGCGCTCGGCGCCCAACTCAACTTGCCGACTGGGCTGTCTGCGCCGCCACACCACACACCCCACACACACACCACAGGGCCCTTTTCACCCCCAAGTCACTCAAGTCACTCACTGCACTCCAACAATTATGACTCATACATCATCCACCATCCAATCACAACCGACGCTTTTCGTCCAAGAATCAGTTTTTGTCGGCTGTGGGTCAAAAGGTTTGGCCACCAAACACTCAAACACACTCGAGGGCAGTCCAGCGCAATTAGTGCAGAGGGCAGAGGGCAGAGGGCAGAGGGCAGAGGGCAAGAGCGGCCGAGAGCACTCAACGACATTTTCTGGACGGAGGTCGCGCTTGAGGGAATCCAAAACTTTCTCAAAGTCGGTAATGGTGCGTACTATTGTTGAAAGGCCCGATTCCGAGGTATTTTTCTTGAGTGACTGTACTCCCTCAAAAGCGAAATCGAGGACTTTGACCAGTCGCTGATATGTCAAGTATGCTTTGAGGCCGTCCTTGTCGTCGAGCAGATCTTTCGCACATTTGGCAATGCTGTACATATTGTTCGAGCCCGCGGTAAGGATTTTGAGATTGTCGTCGTGGGAGAGGCCGTCCATTTCCGTGTTCCAAAAATTTTCCACCGAGTCAATAATGCTCTTCGAATGGGAACCAGCCATAATGATGAGAAGGATAATGAGAAGTGGTATAGAACACTCTCATCTCGACACCGGAGCACTTCTTCTTGTATACCGCTTACCGTCCATGGCTCATGTATGGGCATTATTCCATCGTGAAACAGCTCACGATCATGATCTGAGCACTCGCTTTGTTGAGGTGGTGGCCATGTTGAGGCATCCGCCCATCTCACAGCTCACGATCATTATCTGAGCAGCACTCGCTTTGTTGAAGTGGTGGTGGCTAGGCTGAGGCATCTGCCCATCTCACAGGTTCGACATGCAGAGCTTGAGTCAGGTCTTGAATATCCAGCGAAACGTTTTGTCCCAGAGTGATTTGACTCGGAAGTCGCGAAAGAAATGTTGAAACTTCTGGCCTCGCTCTCAGCCTTGGGGTTGAGAATCACCCCCTTAATCGTGGGGCTCGCCCGTTGGGTATAGATTTTACTCATCGTAGATGTGGGAAACTGTCGCACCCGTGATCTGTTCAAGTGAAATGTCTGAAGATCTGTTCAAGTGAAATGCCTGAGACCATTAATTTCCTTCCCGAAACATGGAAGACAACCTCAAGGGTACTACTACTGGTGGTGGGGAACTTTTTACTTTCCATTTGATCTGTCTTAACTGCGCAAAGACTATTTGATCTTTTAGGCTAACTTGACTCATTGGCGTCCATTGTGGAACCGACTTGTCTAGAGACACTGTTTCCCAATCAATCAGTGCCTGGATTTTGATTTGCAGCCTCGTGCGGCTTGCCCCTTCAAGGAAGCCGTCAACCATGCTGCAGCAGATGCGTAGAATCTCAATCAAGCGAAGGCACTGGGTGCCACACTGAGCCATGAACGTCCTTTCACCACCCCGTTTTCTGCAAGATAGCTCTGGAAGCTGGAGCGCGTTGCGTAGTGAACTTGTGGGGGCTTGGAGTTTCGAAACAGCGGTACCTGTGGAAGGCTGGAGAATTCAATAGTCGGCGGCGGATGATCTTCGTGGAAGAGAGAAACTGGTTCTTCAGACTTGTTGCCATCGAGGCCTGCGCCGCCGTCGAGCTCCTCCATTAGACCGAGGCCTTGGGGGAACCAAAGATCCTTTGTCCCCAGGCGGAATGCCTCGGCCGTCGCCATATCGTTCCCCTTCCCAAATGTCCAGCCTAGGCGTAGGGTTCGTTCTTTGTTCGTCTCATATTCGAATTCGGGCTCACCCCCCCAATCGTCATCTTCACCAAACCTCTCCCAGCCCCTGTAGCGATCCACCACCATCCAAAAGCTCTTGTCGATTGGATGGAAGACCAGATAAAATGGAGTATCAGGGCCGGGTGGCGTCTCCTTTCTTCCTATTTTCTTTTTCTTGATTTTCACTTTTCCCAGAGGAAGGCCGAACCGCAGAGGGAGAATACGTTCTTCGGTATGATCAGAGTCGTCGCGCTCTACTTGAAGAGCTGGGGTGAACTCATGAGTAAGGCCCATGAGCTTCTCATTCTTGGGGTTGAAGTAATAAGCAAGGCCCGTGAGCTCCCCCTTCTTGACATGTCTTTTGCCAGCTCTAGCTGCGCGGGCAGCGTTCATTGGGAGTATTCCATAATCCATGTCAAGGAAAAATTCGTGTGTTTGAGTCTGAAGGATAAGGAGCTCTGAATCTGGATACCGTGCCTTTCCCGCCATAAAATCGGTAAGAAATACGTCAAAAAACTTTTCGTTGTCTTGAGTGAAGTCGAACCGGTGAAGCCATTGAAGAAGTTCTTGGAAACAACCAGGCCAGTCCCCTGGAGTGATGTACCCGGAGTACGCCTTATTTAACCTCTGTAATATCCTTTCGTGCTCACGCGTTATCCTCTTCAATATCCTTTTGTGCTCACGTGTTGCCCTATAAATCATCACCCGGTGGCTGGGAGGAGGTATAATGCATTGCCAATACGCGGGTCTCCTATCTTTATACCACATATCCTTCAGTTGGGGCTCGTGAAGTTTGATCAAATTGAGATATTTGTAGTCAATGGAAGGTAAGATCGCTTCTTGTTCTTCCTTTGCTTTTTCTGTAGAAGCCATCGTGGGGTTTGACTCTCTCGCAGGACACGAGAAGCTTGTGGGCCGGGGGGGGGGGGGGGGGGGGGGTTGTTTCGGGAGACGATGATAATTTCGACTTGTAGCGTTGGGATCCGAATGGGGATTGAAGTGATCAAGGTATGTTTGGTGCCAAGAGGAGGTAAGAGTGAAGAGATTACAAACTTAGAGAAGTACAAGAGTCAAGATTCCACGAGCACGCGAAGACATTAGTAGTATATGTAGGCAATCAAACAAAGAGCTCGATCGAATTCCTGGAGTGCCGGATGCGTATGGTATGTGCGTTCCTCGAGATCAAAGGAAATGTTGTTCTTGGAGAACCGCATTCGGAGTGCACGTTCGTCGACCAACCATTTCGCATCTGTGATTCATTCAGCGGAGAGGGAGGTCTTTGTATCGCATCGAACCGAATCCGGAATGAGGTAGAGAACTGTGCGCTACGCCGCCACCACATTCCACAAATTCCATTCACCTTGAACACTCCAGCCTTTCTTGTTGTCCGGTGACCCGTCATCACGTCATGCCTCCACACCGCACATAGATTTATTGGCTGGGATAATATTATTCCGTTGCGGATATCCGAATATAGTATAGCTTATTTATCTATACTACTTTAGGATAGATTCTATAATATTACTAAGCGAGGAAAAGTCTAGTCACGTGTATCCACTTTTTCTCGAGTAGAATACGTACTAACTTAAAATAGTAGCTACCTAAGCCTAATTAGGATAAGCCTAAAGAATCGATTCCTGCCAACGCTGGTTCCACGCACACAGCTTTGTATAGCCTCGGGCTTCATCATACATTTTGGGCTCTATCCTACATTTTTGTAATAATCATAGTTCTCTCCAGGTCCATTCATGTTCAAACCACGGCTGCGTAGGTTTCGATGTTGCATTCATGCAGGAGTTAGCGCAAGGCAATCACAGCGTTGCATGCAGGAGAGCATAATCCCTCGTGAACACGCAGGTCTCCAATGTTGCATTTTTCAAAAGAGCACATCGCTGCTGACCGCATGTTCTCGCCAGTTCGGCTGCAATTTTCCCTAAACGATTTCGTTTTAACACTAGCGCTCAACAAAGGCTGTCCACACCGCTTCAGACTCCAGTACGGCAAAGATGTAGGTGAGGTGATTACAGGGATCGTCGACGATAGAGCTTATAATCCCTCACCAAGCAGGCATCATCTTGTGGCCATAAACTGTCACAGTCACCACCAATGGAGTAGAGCTTGAATTGTTGGTTGGCGTTTCGTGCTTTGTGATGGCGGCCAGATGCGCCGCCAATTTTGGCGGCTGATCGTCACTAGGGGTAACTCAAAACCGAGAATATTTCCTTGGGTTTCACGGTGGTCTGTCGTGGGCTGCTAGGCTTGAACGAGGTTGCGCTCAGAGAAGGGGCCTTGGAAAGGGGGAATGTCTTCGGACACTCAACTTGGCACTTAACCCGGCTCTGAATCGCTTCGGCAATAGCGGTCTTAGTATCTATGATTTGCAGAGCCCAACGCATAAAAAAAGGTACCTTCACAGCTTCCAACGTGCACGAACTTGCTCCGACTTGGCCTCCCATATGTCCGAGGCGCAGCCTACGGGAAAGGGAGCTTAGGTGAAAGAACAGCCTCGCTGGCAAGGCTGCATCACGTGATATGCTCCGTGCTCTGTCCCTCTGTGACCTGTCGAGCGCAGGGCATCAGACCACAGAGCACAATTGTCCTTGGCGCCGTACACCACTTCGAGGAGGCCCATGCAGCGGCTTGTTAACCTTCTGAGCGGGGTTTCTCGCACGTCTTCGCCGTCGCCAACCATGCAAAGTGTTTGCGCACAGGGATTGTATCGTCACCGCCGCCGCCGCCACCAGCCGTGGTGGCCGCGGATCTTTGGCTTGACGTCATTGTTCTTGTAAGTAGCTGGCACAGCTTGTGGCAGCTACCGAGTCCATATTCCACCACCAATTTATTTGCTTCCTGGGTGAACCACCATCAGCTGAAAGAGCTGGCAGACGCCGATAATGTGCCCTGGTCGCTCACACATACAACACTGGCAAACATGGGAGGCATAGATATTCGCTTTTCGGGCCCCAGTGACCGAGGTGTTTTAGGGGAGCAGTGCCAGCAGCCATCTGTTCCCGGAAGCCTTGCCTCTACCAAGGAAGCGACTAGCGTGATTGAGGAATGTAAGCGCGGAACAACGCCAAATCCGTTCGTGGGCCCAGCTGTCGAATGAAGACCGGCGTCGCGCTCCACATCTGCGTCGCTCTTATTAAGGTAACGAACGATCCTGATGCACTGCGCCCGTGTCAAACCCAGCCGCCTGCCCTCGGAGACCATGGGCAGCGTCGAAGGGCGCACCGCCAGTCTCCACAACTTCGGGAGTGACGACGACGACATTTGGTATTACTCCAAGCACAAACCACAACCTAAGCCACTTCAACGACTACGACGCCTGCCTGCACGCCATCTACGATGGGAGACGTCACCGCCCTCTATAATACAACCCAGACTTTCCGCAACACTTACACAGGAAGTTCAGCAGCAGTAAAAAGGGCGGAATGGCACCTCAAGATAGTGACCCATACTACGGTCGCCGACGAGTCCCAGGCACGAAAATTGCCGAACGCCCTCGCTGTTCGCACTTCTTGATCAATCTATGCTAACCATTGTTTTTCACTATCCGCCGCTGAGATCGCCAACGTGGCCCCTCTCGATACCGAAGTCATCGCGACGGGCTCTGCGAAGCGGCATACTGCAAGAATGAGCAGTTGCTGCTTGGGCAACTGAAGTGCCCGTTTCGCTCCTTTGGCCATGGCTTGAGTAGGGTGATCGTGCAGGAAGAGCCACGGACCTCACTCTCAACCATGAGACGCTGTGGGATATAGATGTCAGAGCTACTTCCTATGTAACCTAGATAAGCTAGGCTTCCTTAGTCATAGTGTGAGGGTTTGGAAAGTGTTCTGCAACTAGCTAGCTAACCTAGGAATAAGGAGGATAAATCTAAGGAGAGAGAAGGAAGGAATTGTTATCCTTCCTCTCTCCTTATATCCTTCGAGACACCGTAAGAAGGTAACTAGTATCCTTACCTCCTTACTCCTTCCTTACGTACTTATTCTAACTCCTGACCTTCCCTTACGTACTTATTCTAACCCCTTACCTCTAGTTCCCTTAACGTACGGTATCGAGCTTTGGCAGACACCGGCGAGGCCATAGATGCGCCCTCTTGGGCAAAAAACGCAACGGAACTTCAGCAAAGTGGTCCTGGGGAAAAGGAATAAATGACATGCGACCGTGCTCTCACTCTCGGACCTGCCTTCTTCGCTTCGGGTTGGTATTGTCGCTAATAGTCGTTGCAGCAGCTGCGGGGTGACGAAGAACAC
This sequence comes from Cladophialophora immunda, assembly GCF_000835495.1. Classification (NCBI taxonomy): domain Eukaryota; kingdom Fungi; phylum Ascomycota; class Eurotiomycetes; order Chaetothyriales; family Herpotrichiellaceae; genus Cladophialophora; species Cladophialophora immunda. Next base: position 900,793 of record NW_015622545.1, read on the forward strand.
GTTATGGCGACGGTGGATCTCCCGCTGGACGCACTATTTGTAATGGTTGTGGCCTTTTACCTCACACACAACACGTCCGCGCTCTACGGGCCTAAAACCCTCGAGCATTTGGCCAAACTCAGCCGCCTGGTCCTGAAAGTTCCACGCCAGCGAAGTACGGCATCTCCGACCGCTTCAACAGTGTGTCGGCACCGGCACAAAGCCTGTGGCAGCCACAAGCATATCATATCGGGTACCGGAGCACACCACTGCCTGGTCTGGGGTTCGGGTTTTTGTGGGATGGACCTTTTGAATGCGAGGAGCGATGACGTCGCATCTTTTCGCGTCATCAACGAATTGAACGATCATGCTGGCATTAGTGAGACGGCAGAGCCCCAAGCCGCCGACAGAGACGAGTTGAAGAAGAAAAGGGACGCGATCATTGCCGCTCAGATTGTTCTCGTCCTCGCTTGCAGTGACATCCTCGTCGGCGGCTTCTGAGACACCACCATCTCGATCTGACAGTTCTGGGCTCCTCTTGCTCGAATTTGACGGGTTTTCGAAGCCGTCTTTTCAATGTCAACTTTAGATTTCAGTTTGGCGGCGACACCGTTTGTCTTTGGAGAATCTTTAGACTTGTTTTCGGAGGTAGATGTTCTCTTCTCCGTCTCTTGACCACAGGCAGATCGTCAGAATCACCGCCCTCCTCTTCTTCGCCCTCTAGCTTGTAGTTTGCTGCTTCGGGAATTGTGTCTCTCAAAGTCTTGTAGAGAAGTCCCAGCAGCAACCAAGATATCATCCTGGAACAATGGCAGGAGGTGTGTCGAGGTAGCTCAGACGCTGCCGGGCGAATCAGACACGAAAGGGCAGGACCTGCAGGACACAGGACACAGGAGACGGGAGACACAGGAGGCTTAGGGGGAGAAGAAGAAGAAGAAGTAGATGAATATGAAGCTTCCTCTTCCTGCGCGTTCTCCGAGGTTGGGTTCAGACTCCGAAATTGGGAGAAACGATCCGATCCGGTTTTGATTGAATCCATGGATGGATGCATGGATGGATAGATGAATGGGTGGATAGATGCGTGGATGGATAGATGCGTGGATGCATGGGCGAATGGATGAGTCCAGGAGTGGAAGCAGCAGCGGTACAAGGTGAGAAACCCTTGCCGAGATGAATGGAACGGGTGTGGAAGCTGTCCGTCCCGTGCAACCGTGATAAACAATGACTCGACCTGATCTTCTTGTTCGAACAGTGAGAGAGAGAGAGAGAGAGAGAGAGAGAGATCACCAGATATACCATATGATTTTGTCACTTCCCCAGACTTTACCAGCGAAAAAACGTGCCTAGAAGCGGGTCCGCCTCCCACGAAATGTTTCATCCGAGCTTTCATAAGCAGGTGTTGGTCGCTCAGTTCTTGCGAGGGTCACTTGGCGCTCCCCGAACGAGTACAATGAGGAAGAGAGCTCTCCACGAGTGGCGAAACGCGGGTGATGGAAGCGCCCTGTGGCTGAAAGGCCCGAGACTCCCTCGAGGTCGACGCGGCGGCAGCCTCATGCCGCTCCTGCTCCCTAATATCTTTGGCCCAGTAATTCGTGGACCTCGTCTACCACACTGCCTATCTCGGCCGTGTAAGGTGCAAAGGCCGTACCGTAGTGGAAGACGAATTTGAATAGGCCGAGGAGGGACGAGTTCCATAGCGCCGGAAAGGTGGGTATCGGGCACGGTTGGGAGATCGGAGAGTAGGTGTGCAGGTTTGTAAGGAACTACTGCAGCTCTGCAGCTCTGCACAGTGGGTGGGCGGGTGTGTCTGCGTCGAGAACAAAGTTCAAATTGTGGAAATGCCCTTCTTGCCTGCCCTGACTGCCCTGACTGCCTTCTCCCGCTGCACTGACTGCACCGTCTGTCTTCTGAGTGTCCAAGTTTCCTGCCTGCGCTACACCCCCTCCACTGTCGACCCAAAATCTGGCTTCTTTTGCTCCTCGAGTGTGTTTGTGGCCGTAGCCTTTGGGCTTATGGGCAAAAGGTTGCATACAATCCTGACTTCAGACCCCATCATTGATTCTACCTTACAGCTCTTGTCCACGCTCACCCGCCGCCTCGACAAACAGCTGGACACACGACGTACCACCCAGATCCATGGCCTCTTCAAAGAATAGCACAACGCACAACGCAAGGACCACGAAGCCATCAAAGTGGCCATCAAGGCAGTGACCGCCCCCAGCCAGGTCACAATACCAGCCGGAGCAGGACTCCTGCTCGCGCTGCCTCATGGGCACAGGTGGCAGCGACAGCTGGGCCGCTGCCTAGTCACGTAACGCCACCACATCCTGTCCTGTCACCCAGCACTGCCTCAACCCCAACAGCCTACCAAGGGCGCGAGCTCGTCGTGAAACTCCTTGACCATAGACGAGCCCAACAGATCCGACAACTCCCCCCCACCCAGGCTCAAGAATACGGCGAACAGCATTCTCCAAGAAGACCCCAAAGTGAAGAATGTCAAGATCGTGGCAGCACACCAGCTGAAGAGTGGGAATGTCGCAGTCATCACAGAGGAAGGAGATGGCGACACCTCCATATATGACAAACCGAAGCGTTCTCGCAAGAAGGAGACTGTTCAAGACAAAGATGGACAAGCCAAGAAGGAACCCAAGGCCAAAGGGAAAGCCAAAGGGAAAGCCAAAGGTCGCCGTCTCCTTACAAATGAGGCAGATGACGATAACGAACCTGTTCCAGATCTTTCTGACTCCGACGACGAGTATCCTGCACCCAAGAAACGCCGTCACAACAATAGCAAGTCGAAGAAGAAAGAAGCCGTGGCCAAAGCGTCTACGACCCTACCTGATGCAGCCATCTCTTCTGCCGTCTCGCCGATCCAGTCTCCAGGTGCAGACAAGAACGTTACTGTTAAGCTTGAGGAAGAAGAGCTGGCTGGCCCTGCTCATCGCACTCGCGGTATCAAGCGTGACTATTCTGTCATTGCGGCTCCTTCCGATAGTGACGCTGAATTCGATGAGGAAGTCCCGCCAAACATGGACGAAGACCTTGAAGGCGTTTATGGAGGCATTGGAATCGATGATGAGACTGCTCACAGTGGTACCATCACTGACGATATGGATGATATGGATGATATGGACGAAGCGTCAAGCGAAGTGTCAACTAACGCCACCGGATTCACGCCCCTATGCATAATCTGCAAAGGTTCCCACACGGCGTGGAGCTCCGCCTGCTCGGGCGAGATGGAAAGAAATAGCATAAGCCAATTGACACAGCCGAGCGAAGACGCGAGCTCCCGCCACCAACCGGACGCCGACTCGAGGATCTTAAGGAGGACGAGACAACGAACACGAGTCATCTGCCCTCCATGACAACTCAGACCTCGAGGCATGAACAGTCCTCGGTTATACTGCGGCGACAGCACCATCGACCTCGCCTTTGCAACATTCACATTGAGGGAACAACTTCTCGATTGAAAAATAGCCTACAACCCCGATAGTGACTCAGACCACCTCCATATCAACGTCGAATTCAATTGGCATTGGAAGCAAGCCAGCGTCCCCAAGACTCGGCAATGGGCGGCTACAGACACCGAGAAGCTCAGGACGAGGGTCCAGACTGCCATATGTCAGATTCAACCGACACTCCCTACCAACAGCGTCTATGACTCCATCGCCGGCCAAAACAGACGGCTCGGAACAGAAAGTGAACCTCCTACGGGCAGCGTTTCCCCTCTCCGGCATAGACCGACCTGAGCGACACACTTGACTTGACTTACCCAGAACCACACATCTTCCCTTCAATCACCGAGTCCGAAATCGAGAGAGCGATCTAGAAACAGCGCCGTGTAAGATGCCGGGACCAGATGGCATCACCAGCAGAATACTACGGAAGGTCCCAGACTTGATCCTGCCTACCTTACACCGCCTCTTCAATGCGAGCTTGCACATGGGTTACTTCCCACAACATCTCCGCCAATCAATCACAGCCGTACTGAGGAAACCAGGTACGGAAGACAATACTCAAGTGAAGGCATATCGACCTATCGCCCTCCTGAACATCACTGGCAAGGTGCTTGAAGCAGTCACCAGTCGACGTCTGATGTATCTGGCGGATCAACATCAACTCTTACCGAACACGCATTTCGGCGGACGGAAGATGGCATCCACGGAACACGCCCATCCACTAACTCCTGACTCGAATACACTAGGCATGGGATCAGAAGTACGTCGCAAGCAAGATAGCTCACAGAAAGGCGGAAGACAGGGCCAGCAAGCCATGGTTTAGTGTTTGCGACTTCCAAGTATATACTGGGTCACTTCACAAGGCGCCGCCGTCTCAAAAAGCCCGTCACCACCTCCGCTTCCCAGACATCACCATCACTCTAGCACAATCCTGTCGATACCTCGGCCTGCAGATGGACAACAGACTCAACTGGATGGGCCACATCTAACACATCCAAAATATCCAACAGAAGGCATCAACAAGCCTCGCTGCCTTGTCGACGCTGGCATCATCCACTTGGGGCACCAAAGTGGCTCCTCCTCCTCCTCTATGTCAAACGCCCTTCCCGACGTCTACAACCTTGCAGATATAATCCAATCGACTAAGCATCCTTTCCACCCACTATGCAACAACGTCTCAGCTCACGATTCATTTCAAATGAATCTCGGCGAACATGGCAGAAGGGAAAGGTGAGAACTACGACGGATACCGTTGCCGCGCGGGAACCCAAACGGTGCAACGGACGTTGGTACTGCTGGCCGGGACGGTAACCTTGCTCCTACTTCATGGCTGAATGCCAGGAAGGCAAACGGTGCAACTGACGTCGGTGCTGCTGGCTGGGACAACAACCCAACTCCCAGCCCTGCGCAGGCCTTTCTGGCTGGGGCCCCGCAGGGCGCACAGCGGGCTCAACCCACTTGTCCAGACTCGTCTGTTGACCGTTTCTTGTCGAGAGATCCTCGGCGGGTAGGCTTTGGTGTTGCCTCTGTTTCCCCCAAAAGTTGGGGGACTCGAGTAGCGAGCGGACTCGACCTCTACCGCACCGGTCTGGTGGACAGAGGGTGCCAACGCTGCCAGCGTCGGCTAAAGGACCCCAAGAGACAAGGTGTTGGGATCTAGCAGGACAGAACCGCCAACCAACCAGGCCAGGATGCTCAGCAAGGACTCCAGAGACAAGACGTTGTATCCAGGCCAGGACTGCAGTCCGCGGAGACCTCATACTACAGTCAAGACCTCGCCAGGACGATGGTTTGTGGCGAGATGCCGTTACACAAGGCAATGCGTTCGGTCGCAACTCGACCCGGCAATGCGGCCACCTCCTGTGCGAACTGTGCCTCTCGAAGGAGTGCTGTGAGTTGCGGGCGGCGGCTGGTCACGTCATTCCAGTCGACCAGCTTGAACTCTACGCGACCTCAGGAGCCTCCTGGCTCGGTGGCAGAAGACAGAATGCGGCTCGCCGTGGCCATCACCAAGACGGCCACCTGACAAGGGAGGGGACTCGGTCCTGGTTGCCACTCTAGGCAATGTGAGACGCGACATACCAAGATGGAATCCTTCCAGAGAGAGTCCGTCGCCAATCAGGTCCTGAGCTGTCAAACAATCGGGCATTGCGATTTTCCTGGCGGCCATCGAAAACTACCGACGCGCCGCCGGCCTTTGACAGAAGAAGACTGGGCTGCAGTGGGTTCTCCTGCGAGTAGTCGAGGAGGAGCTTCTTCACAATCTCAACGGCCGCGGCGTCGGCCATGTCGCCATTGGCGGCGTCCTGCGTGAAACTGGCAAAACTTGCCGCCGACGATTCTGACACCTCGTTCTTGAGTCCGTCGACGTTTCGTGCGCTAAACTACCGTGTGTTGAATTCTCTCCTCTCAAGACTTGATCAACATCCATCATCACCCGAGTCCACGCCCCTGCACCTTGCCTTTTTTGCACAATCGACAGAGATCGAGCAAATCGCCCACAGCACGCGCAAGCAGCCGCCCTAGTGATCAAACTTGGAGCAGACGGGCAACAGAGCGAGACTTTTCCCATCATCAACGTTCCTTCGAGACGTGGACTGGGCCATGAGCAGCCGCCCCAGTGATCAAACATAGACCAGACGGGTAACAGAACGAGAACACTCTTCTCCACCAGGCCCATAATCGTCGCTAGGTGCTCGCGGCGGTTAGGGTCGTCCAGGACGGACGGAAGATGCTGAAGCGAGTCTGATGGGCCGGCCGAGCGAAGGTTATCGGCTTCAGAGGTGGATTCGTCGTCGGACATGCAGATGGGATTCGATCTTGAGCGCGGGTGTTGGAGCTTCGGCCGCTTGCCGGCGGTCTCTTAAGCTGCCCATTCCTCCGGCTTCAACCTCCTTGCAGGTTGCAGTGATCGCAAGGAGGCTGCTCAGCTGCATCGTCTACTATCAGGGCTCTCCTGACGTCAAATTGAGCATGATTTTGGTCGTGAATGGGTGGTATGACAGATGATAGTCAAACACACTTTGAGTCTACGCACACTGGGCAGGCCCATGGCGCCGTATCCCAGCCATTCTTCGGGCTTGTCCACCTATCATCTGTGTTTCGGAGACTTTTGCTGTCTTGCAAGAGAGCAGGTTTGGAGGGTTGTAAGTGAGGAAGTTTGAAGAGCAAGTTTACAAGACAAAGAGAGCAAGTTTGTAGGTTTGCAAGCTGGGCTGCTGGGAGATTTCCAAGTTTTGTAGATTTGCAAGGGTTTGCAGCAAGTGTGCATAACAGGTGCAAACGGCCCAAGTGTTTCCCTGACAGAAGTTCAAGTGCAAAGTCCGCCAAGGGAATGAATGGGCGACCAATCTCGCCTGGTATGTATCTCCCTTCCACTGGGCCTCTTCTCCCATCACCATACACTACCACACACCTAAAGCTGATCCAACTCGCTTGCGCGCCAGACCTACGAACCCTTCTATCGACGATAAACTGACGGGAACCGCAACGAGGTACGATGGAGTCCCTTGACGATGCCGTCGACCACACTGTGGACGGCGAACATTCTTTCATCGACACGCGAAACCCTCAGACACCCAAGCCCGACCAGATCCGGAAGCCGTCCATGCCGCCAACCAGCGAGGCCGATACCTATCCTGCTCCCCCACCAAATTCGCCTATCGCCTTCGGTGTCGAGGTGGCCGGTGTGAGCCAGAAACGTCCTCGATCCCCCAACAGCCAGAAGGAGGCGGACAACCCAAAGAAGGCAAAGTGCGACGAGGGGCCTGTTGACGCCGTGGAAGTTGTGATGCATAGTCTGTCGCAGTGGAGCATCGAACAATCTTCAACCTTCGTCCATTGCGACCTGCCTATCCCCAGGGGTAGCACCCAAAAAAAATCGTCAACATGATCAAAGGCATCCAGTTCTTCGTCGAACAATTTCATTCGCTACTGGGGAGAAGAAGGGGGGGGGCGCTGTCCATCGAGACCTCGCTCTTTCCACAATACACTATGCCGAAGGACTTGCACGAGAGACCTAGCGGCAGAAGTTGAGGCTGTATGATGTCCTCTAACAGTTGCATTCTGCAACCGACATTGAAGTGCTGCCAACTCTGCGAAATGATGTGGGGGAAATTTCGGAGAATCCTGTCGGCACTGTGCCTCGAGGAGATCGTCGTGCTGCCGAAGCTGCTGACACTGACGGATATGGTCAAAGGAGGGCAGAATCAACATGAGATCGTGTCAGTGGCGATCGAGGCGCTGTCCCTCTTGCAGATTCCCGATGAGGACGACTAAGGAAATCACGTCGGAGTGGGATGCACCTTGATTGCAACATGAGAAAGATGGCCACCACCGAGGGCGAGGTGCGCCCAACGCCCTTGAGCCTCCAGCTCCACCCACACACTGTTCTACAAGCCCCTTGCGTTCTCGCTGTTGGACCTGCGCTACGGCAACCCCCTACGGCATCAAAACCAGCATCTACAGCAGCGGAGTCCTCTCTCAGCATCGACGGCCTGGGAGGGAGCGACATCGAGAGCGCCTCCGAATCGGACGACACAGGGCGGGGACTCAACAAGGCGGATACATGGAGCTCCACTTTTTCCATGAACACGCTCCCGAAGTCCGACTTCGTTTTTGGCCACATCGAGACGTGCGAAGACGCAGTGGAGCACCCCAGGTCTGGGGCAGAGTTCTTCATGGGAGACTTCATCTCCGACTCTCTCCACAACGGGCCAGCTCCTGGGCGAATTTCGCGACGGAGTGGAAGGGGTCGCGGAAGCTATGCAGATAAAAGCGACCTGGACGTTCGATATCGAGGCCAGATGCGAGCTCGGCCGCGTCCGTCTTTGCCTCATCTACCTCATGTGGTACGACATCGTCAAGTTAGTCAGGCCCAATATAACTGGCAAACGGCTCGGCGCCATAGTCCGACAAGACATGCGGCCCGTGCTCGCAGCCATCTACGGCGACAATATCGACGTGGTATGGAGCCACAAAATCACGCAGATTCAGATAGTAATCAAAACAAGGCTCTCGCCGAAGATGCAAGCATCCCGGTCGCAGCAGGAGAACCCGCCCAAAGTCAAGAAGAAAGTCAGGCTTGAAAAGCTGAAATATCGGATACACCCCAAAACTATGTGACGGCCAAGGTGAGGAGGACGAAGCTTATGAACAAGCGCAAGATGACCACAGTGATGAGGCTCCCGAATTGCCACAACAACATCTGGAACTTGAGGTTGAAGATGGCAATTATGCTCTCTCCCTTGAGGAAGGCAGTCGACCCGGGGCCGAAGCTCAGGCAAAGACCGCAACAAGTGAACCCAGATGGACAGGGTCCTCCGAATGGTGATATAGAGTTGCAAGCTGGGTTACCTACTAAACACGTTCTGCCAACGCTACGGCGAATCTTCAGTCTTCATCCTTTAAAGCAAACTTTCCAACAAGTTGTGAGTCAACCTCGCCCGCCGCGCGATCGCCTCGCTCATCGCTGTGTTAGCATTTCCAATAGATTTAGCAAGTCGGGGGCAGCTTTCGAAGGTGCAATACGACACTTGGACGCGCTCGGATTGAGGGAAAAGGCCAGGGGAAACGGGATCGATGAGATCGGGCGGGATTGTCGACGGCTGCTCAGCGAGGTATTCACGAGTCACTTCACAGCCTACATCGATAACAACACTCGCCCCCAGACTGACGGAGTGAACCAAAGCACGTCACCTGTCGCAGCACGAGCCGTCAATCAGAGCTGGGGCGATGGTGGCGAGCCAGGTATGCCTGGCAAGGGATGCAAAACTCACTCGCCCTCTCTAAGCGTCCGTCGACTTCCGCTTCCACGTCCAGCACCGTCACTACTACGAAGACGCCCTGCGCTCCAAACTCGACCGACGGGCGCTGTATCTGGTAGAGTCGGAAGGGAGCGCCTTCACACCTCGTCAAAAGCCGGTCCACACGAGCTGATCATCGCCACTACCATCGGCAGCTATGTGGGCTGAGTCCGAGCGTATCTTGGGCGGGCAGGTGCATGGTACGAATGTGCAGATGGGGCAGTTCAAAGGCATAGGGGATCCTGTTGACCGACGGTCTGGTTTGGGCACGAATCATAGTCGACGAGGCTCACCTAACCCGGAACATCGAGTCAAAATCTACCGGATCTTTAATTAACTGAGCAACAATGGGTGGCATTTACCTAAATACGTCGCCGTGACGGCCATTCCCGGTCGATCAAGACCTTCGTGAGGCCCTGCACCGCCGCGAGCACCGTCACGTTGAAGCTCTCGCTCGCCGGCGTCCCCGCGTTTCTGGAGTCCAAGCAACCACTTCTCCGAATCAAGCAGAACGAAACCGCGCAGAACTTCTTCTCTCGTTCTTGCAAGCAATATCACAGCTTCGTCTACGGAAACTAGAAGTCAGCGGCACAGCTTCAGGACATTGGGATATCCATTTCAACCCCGTCAAACAACAATTCATCCTGTCGGAATGAGGACACGATACACTCACACGCAATATATCTCCCACCCGCCCTTCTCGACCTTGGCTTGCTGTTTGTTGGGTGCAGCTGCGAAACGGCGTCGAGGACACGATCACGCTGGTGAGGATGATCCAGCTGGTTTCCCCCAATATCGCGCAGCATCCCGACTGTGGGTACCGGAGACGGTACGTGAGCGAGGAGATGGCCGCGTTTGGATACAAGCACGTCGAGAGGAGGAATTTGACCGCGGACGGGATGAAGAGCCTAGCCAGGGACAATGCGAACTTGAGGAAGGGACACATGATCCAACGGCACGACCGACCCATCCAAAATGGTAAGCAACTCGCCTGGGTACCTCCCTTCGACCGACTCGATGAGATGTTGCGTCAGAGGGGCGAGCTCCGAACATTCAAGTCTATCATCACGAATTTGGCCCAGGACATAACGTACCAACCGGAAAAGCCGGTCGTCGTCACGGAATTCCCCATTATCTGTCTCTGCGTTAAGGCGGTAGGTGATCTATACATTATGTCGACGGATCGGGCCATCCTAACGTTCTCACCAACTCGTCCCGGGGACCAAATTACCAGATGATCAGTATCAGCCATCTTTCAGGAGTTGTTGCCCCGTTGTCAGTCACGATGTGTACGCATATACGGCTTACCCTCCCGCTGATCATTCGATATCCATCAGCTGCGGTGCCGTGGAAAGCTAGGACACGCGAGGCTGTAAGGCTCCGCTGCTCTTGGTGACACAGCAGCATACCACACGCTGGTAGAGCGTCGGGTCTTGCCACCAATTTGTGTCACCCACTGACCGACTTCCTCGTCCCAAAACCCTCCGGCACACTTTGCCTGGACCATACGCTAGGATACAGCACCCATCATCCTGGCCCGCCATTTTATCCTGCATCTGTTGTCCGCGAGGCGCGAGGCTACCTTCATGATCACGTCCTCTGGTCTCGGGTTGTTGCCGATGGGCCCATTCCCCACCTCCTGTCCCACGAAAGGTGCCGTGCACGCCTTCCTAGGTGGGATTCCGGGAGAGCCTTGACGGAATCAACGTCAACGTCATTGAAAACACCCAGCCGTACGTGCGAAGCACACCGACCTCGACGCTGAGAACCGATTGGACAAGTGGTGACGCCCATGGAGTTCTCCAGACTCTCTGTATCGTGGCAAACGATCATCACAGACGGGACGAGGAGTACGCCACGACCCAAGCTCGCGATATGAGGCGTTTACCGTCTCTGATTGTCTGTCCACCGACGCTCTCGGGCCATTGGCAACAGGAGATCCAGCAATACGCACCGTTTTGGAACTGTGTGGCGTACGTGGGACCAGCCATCGGACAGAATCAGCCGGCGTCCTTGACTCGAAAAAGCAGATGTTGTCATAACTTCCTCCGATGTGTGCAGAAACGATGCCGACGATCCCACCAAGCCGCATCCAAGGTATTCCGGCTACATGTCATACCTGGGGAAGCTGGGGGAATGTCCGTTGCTTCCATTACACTGATTATCAACGATGAGAATCTCACCTTTGCTGCAACCTCGGCCGAATTTTCCCATTCGATAGGTCACTACTGGTAGGAATCGAAAGCAGGGAGTCCCACGCTTCGATCGCATGGACAAGAGTCCAATGTATGCAACAAGATCCATAAAACTGAGGCTCCCGGATGAACAACGATCGTACTACACAAATGAATCATCACTTGGCTCTGCATATCAGACGGAACTTCAACTTTCCTAAACTCCCGGCTTTCACGCTCAGCTTTCTAAAGACCAATCTATATTTCACCTCGCTCGCCTCCATCGCAATCAGACCTCGATCTTGCCCCCCTGTCAATACCTGACTACCATCGTCGAGTGTGCTACGACATCAGTGGTCGAGGGCTTATTCTTAAGCCGGTCGACCGCCTCCGCGACGACAAATGCCAGCCGAAGTCTCTCCTAGTTTATAGAAAAGCCCTGCCTGGGAATGCGAACCTGATAGGACCCCCACCTCTCTTTTCCTTTACTGCTCTCACGCTATTTCGCCAGGCCCCCCGGCATTCGAGACGGCGCCTAGCGTCCTTGAGCCAGCAGCGACTGCTGAAAAGGTGGTTGCGCTCGCTTCCCTCACCCTCGCGTGATGTTGGAGGGGGCTTTTGTGGATTTGGGTGGGAAGGCGTGCGTCCGGTTGTCCGGCGAGGCGTCGGGTGACCTTGGACAACAGCCAGAAGGAGGCGGACAACCCAAAGAAGGCAAAGTGCGACGAGGGGCTTGCGGACGCCGTGGACGTTGTGACGCGCAGTCTGTCGCAATCGAGCATCGAACCATTTGCAACATTCGTCCATTGCGACCTGCCTATCCCCAGGGGTAGCACCAAAAACACGTCCATGTCCTCCGTGTGATAAGCTGGCCAGAGAAGACTTCCAGAATTGCAACTTTGGGCACTCAGGCACTCCTGAACTTTGAACTTTTCCCTGGCACCCAGCTCTCAGCGCTCAGCTCTCAGCTCTCAGCAGCACACTCGCAGAACTGGAACTTGATTCTCGATGCAGACTCGCTAGCTCACCCACTGCCACTGCGCCATACTGTGTTTTGTTTTGTTGGTCCTGTTCACCATGTTCGCTCGCTCGCTTTTGCGACACAAGAACGGATGAGATGTTGTTGAAGCTCGACCGTGCCACCCGCCGCATGTCTTGTCGCCCACTTGATTCCGTGCTTGCGTGGTTGCGGGCGTGTCGGAATTGAATTCCGTAGACTTGGGCGTGGGCGTGGGCGTGGTTGTGGGAGTTGATTTCCGCGGGCGTCGGCGTCGGCGTGGCCACTTGAACTTGAACTTTTGTCAGGGGAGAACAAAAACTTGGGCCTGTTTGCACCCACTCGCAGGACTGGACTTGACTTTGTTCGTCACTCACTCGCTGGGCTCACTGGGCTCGCTATGCTGTGTTTTGTTCACCATGTTGACCATGTTCGCTTGATTGATCGATCGACCGCTCGCTCGCTTGTTCGCCCGCCATCTGTCGTGCACCAGCTTGATTGTGGATTTGCGTAGTTGTCGGAATTCATGTCCGGGGCCACTGGCCACTGGCCACTTTCCGTTGTCAGGCAAAAACCCTTGGTCGTTTGCAAGCCCCCAGATTGCGCATATTTGAGTGCAAAGTCCGCCAAGGGAATGGATTGAGGAGGGTGTTGTGTAGTGGCAGCGGTCTCACTCCGACAACAACGGGTGGTCTTGTTGCAGGTGGACGGCGACCCCAATACGTCAGATTGGCCATTGAGCTATTGCATTGGGTGCCTGTTCTGGGAATCCACGCTTCGCTGCGGTGGCTTCGTCGGGCGTTTCAAGCTGGATGCCGTCAAATGGACTCGATGACCGGGCTCAGGTGGCGTCCTTGAGCCGGGGTGCTGGAGCCAGCGTCTTCCCTGGGGTTGGCCTTTGCTTTGTCAGTACGGCGCAAAACAAGGAGAAACTCGAGACGAGGAAACGAACTTGGTAGTGGGTACCACCCTGGATCGCAGTCCGACGGAGACTGGTCTTGACCGGCATCACTGAACCTCCTCTTGGCTGTAGGACACCCGTATCGATCTGGATGAAAGCCCATGGCTCCGCGCCGCGCCGCTTGGAGAGGAAAAGCAAGGGGTAAGCTACTGCAGTTGCAGCCACAAGTTATGATGTTTAAGTCGTTGGCGTTGAGGTACTTCTCGAGGGGCATAATCTGCAATGCATAGGTATCCAGCAGATATAGCGACATCTCCATCAAGGATGGCCATTTGGCCACCGTAGTAATAGTCGAAGCAGCAGGCGGCGGCGCCCTTGGTATGGAAGAATTTTTTCCTTCGAACGTTAAAACCGCCGGTCGGACCAGGATTGTTGGGGGGAGTAAGTTTGGAAGAGAGCAGGTTTGTAGGTTTGCAAGCTGGAGGATTTGCAGTTTTGCAGTTTTGCAAGGGGGCATGTGAGTTGTGCACAACGGAGTGCAAACGGCCCAAGTCAAGTGGAGAGGCCACGCCCACGGAATTCCCACAAGCACGCAATCAAGTTGGCTGCAAGACGTGAGCGAGTGGGTGGGTGAGTGAGTCTGCGTCGAGCACAAAGTCCAATTCCAAGGGGGGCGCTGCTGAGTGCTGAGTGCTGGGGTAGTTTGCGTTGCACTGGCTGCGGTACACTGACTGACTGCGCTGCGATTCTGTGCGGAACCTTTGGGCTGAGCAGGTAGAGCAGGGCATAATATACCAACGCAGAGCAGGCATCGCAGGCTGGGCGAGAGCGCACCGAGGCCGGATGTAGGGTGCTGATATGTTGAGGGGACTTGGATCGAAAAGACACCCACTCTATCGCCTCGTCGTTGATGCAACATCATGGTAGATTCATTCGCCTCCCACTTGATATCCTTCTCTTTTACAGCGCTCGAATCCGGCTCGCCGTAGAATAGGGTAGACCAGAGTGAGCAGGCCGAGCAGGCTGAGGTGGCAGGCTGAGTAGAAGAGGGTGCCAACGCTACCGGCGTCGGCCAAAGGGCCTTCGAGTGTGCTTTATGGCCAAATCCTCATCTGCACCGACATGCCGAGTCCCCTTTTCACGGCGCTCCCCACCCACATGGTGCCCTGCGGCCAAGCAGATCATTATGCTCTCCTCGCCCATATTCCACTTGTCCTTGCAGTTCATGAACCTACGCGGGTAGTTGTTCCTGAACGAGAACCTGTCCATTGCCTGCCTATCATCATGACCGTGCACCCGCCGCTGTTCACCCTTCGTCAACCACGACCCGTTCGTGAACAGGTTTCTGTACATCGGCATGTACATCGATACCTCCGCCCTTGTCGGCCCCTCCCTGTACGTGCGTATGTTTTTGAACGTGATCAGGTACATTCTCCCCCTGCGCCGCTGACATTCAGGCCCAGGGGGTTTTTTGACGGCCCCGAAGCCGCCTGACCTTCTGGACCATCTAAGCCCGCAAGTTCTCTCCTCCCACGAGAAAGGCCAAGACACCCACAACCAAGGATATCACACCCGTGACCACCACGCATTGCATGGGGGTGGTCCAGGATGATGGTGATGCTGCCTATAGGATCGAGGTCTCCGTCTCCGCGAAGGGTCTCTTTTGCTCCGTGGTCCCGGGTGCGACTGGCATCGACGACTCTCCCGTCAGGGAGTACGTGCATACCGATCGTCTTGCTGGCGAGATGGAGCACATTTCGGGCTCAGGATGTGATGCTGTAGTAGACCATGGTTGGGGTGATAGCGTCAAGAGGCTTGATGTGCAATCAAAGGCGGCCATGGAGAGCGAGGTCGGTGATCGAGGTTTCCTCCGTTCTCGATAGCATCCAAGATGCATTCTCTATAATTCCTTTCTCTTCTTGAACTCCACCACCCGTGTGATCTGGGAACTCGTGGGCCCGTCAGATCCAGCTCTTCTTCCAAAGCAAGTAGGCACGGCGGAGGAGGTATCGGTTCGACGGACCGACAGTCACGTCGTTCAGGGAGATTCTTCGAGGGACAACGTGCATTGTAGGTCGGAAGTTCGACCAGGACTTGATATATTCTCAATATCTCGTGGGGCTTCCATGAAGCCAACATGACTGCTGCGCGAGGGGTGGCAGCGCAGTCAGTGAGTGAAGGGGCAGTGAGTGCAGCGAGTGCAGAGAGTTGGGCACTGAGGCACCCAGTAGGCCAGAGGGCACTTCTGGAGTTTCGAGACTCGCTCACTCGCCTTCGCAAGCTATCGATGGATGGGATAAGATGTTGTTCAAGCTCGACCGTGCCACCCGCCGCATGTCTTGCAGCCAACTTGATTGCGTGCTTGTGTGCTTGCGTACTTATCGGAATTCTGAGGGCGTGGGCGTAGGCGTGGCTACTTGAACTTGAACTTGAACTTTTGTCTGGGGGAAGGGGGGAGAGGGGGTCAAAACACTTGAGATGTGTGCACCCTATCACGTGTACCAAGCCCTACTACAACTGCACATGGGACAGGCTCGAGGGCGATGCCGCCTTCTTTTTGAAGTTACAACTTATATTCTCTCACCACCGAAACTTCTATTGTCACATACACCGCCATGAGCTTCCGCATGAGCTTGTGAAAGAAAAAAAACAAGAAAAACAAAAATCGCAGTGCTGCAGCGTCCTCAGGGACTTTGGACTTGCGTCCCCTCTCGGCCTCTAAACCGCGTCTTGTCGTGATATCACTTCCCCACTTCCTGAGACTTGCCAACAGATGAACGACGCACTTGGGGTTAGGAGCAGATGGTCTTTGCTACGTCGACTTCTTGCCTCTATACAGAAGAAGAGTCCTCAACACGTAGGTCTCATCGAAAGAGTTAGATATCCTTAAAATGCCTAAGAACTAATGAAGGGGTCACAAAAGGGCACAGCCGTCACAGCCGTCACAGCCGACACAGCAGAGCAACAAAACCATTATGACCACAATCCGCTCCTCGATCTTCCCAACGAGCTAGTCCTCACGGTTGCGAGCTTTCTGGACCAGGAGTCTCAGCTCCTGCTGAGCCTCTCGTGTCGACGACTTCGTGTTCTTCTCAACTCCCACCTCGACATGGCGCTTGGTGATGATAGGGCCACCAAGGTGCGGTTTCTACAACTTCTGGAATTCTTCCAGTACGATTGTCCGCGTGCCAACCACCACCTGGTTGCGGATATACTAGTATCATGCGGTCAGTTTATCCAAGCAGGAGACAAGAAATATGTCTGGGTGAGGCGTGGAGTGGTCGACCTGATCTTACGAGCCTACGAGCATGGGCCCCCTCACGGCTTACCTGTATCTTTCTTGAACATGAGCGGTCATGATCACCACGGCGTTTCTCGAACGAACGAGGCACGGTTGGTGGACGGTCAACTTATACTGGCCAGTCGAATGGAGGTGGAGGCAGAGTCGGGACTTGAAGTGAAGGTGATGGCGCGCCTCTTCCTCCCGAATATATGCCTGCATCTATGTGCCACTGCAGGGGTCATCGACAAGATATGGCAGACCTTCGAGCAAGCCGTCGCAAGCATGATAGTAGGCTCGGAGAAATCCGAAGTGTTCAAGTGTCCCTTCTGCGAAACTGACCACCAAGTGCACGTGAAGAAGACCGCGGGGAATCGGGCAAGGATCGTTCTGAATGTTTGGAGAAACTACGGACGACGATACGGGAACAGGCTGTCGACTGAGCAGATCTTTCATCGAGACCCAGCGTTGCGGCTTGATACCGATACAGTCTCGCAGAGGGATGTGCGAGCGGCCTTTGAGTCTAAAACGGAGTGTATTCCAAGTATGGAGACATAGTCATGCCTAGAAGTTATACAGTTTATCTGCACCATCGATCAAATTGTGCCTTGTGCCAGCCCATTAGACTCGACCGGCATCGTCATATCAAAGATAACAGGGGACTTGGACACGACGGGAGACTGAAAGGGGCACACGGCGTCTATATACTTCTGTCATCCTTCCTAATGTAGTAATGAATGTGCTCTTGTGCCCTGCCGCTCAGTCCTCTGTACAGATCACCCGGATTGCACAGGATCAAACAGATCAGTCACGTGATCGTTACTTCGACCACGCATTTCCCGGAAGTCCCTTGCCGGGGATTGACTCGCCTGCGGCCTGCCGGCCCCGGCACTCCTTCCCCTGAGCCCGAACTGGCTCCTGCGGATTAGCATCGGGCCAGCCCCCCCTGGGGCTCGCGCGGTGCTCGGGCGTGCTCCCCCGGGGCTCCCCCGTGCTCTGCCGTCGCTCCCTCGACGCTCTCCCGTGCTCGGCCGGGCGCTCCCCATGCTCTGTCACGTGCCTGATTAAAGCGGCCTGGCTCCCTTTCCTGAACGAAAATGGCAATGGACGAAGCAC
Source organism: Cladophialophora immunda (assembly GCF_000835495.1). Classification (NCBI taxonomy): domain Eukaryota; kingdom Fungi; phylum Ascomycota; class Eurotiomycetes; order Chaetothyriales; family Herpotrichiellaceae; genus Cladophialophora; species Cladophialophora immunda. The sequence goes on from NW_015622545.1 coordinate 918,502, forward strand.
GGTTCGGGGCATATATAATATATATATATATCCCCGGAACCCACGAAGGTCATCTCCTTGGCTTGACCAGTTATCCTACCGATAATGCCACCGTTGTCACACCTAGCACTGAGCTCCGCATGACCTTCTGTCAAGACAAGAAGGCTGAGGGAAATGCCGAACTGGAGAAAGAGAATGGAGAACACACAAACGATGACAGTTCCGAAGCCGAACAGGAAGAGGCGGAAGGTCATGAGGAGTCTCAGCAGATTATTGAGACAGCCACCACCACCCCAGGCGTTCCTGAACCTGCTGCTACCTTGCAATCAGCCTCTCCCGAATCTGACCAAGCCCTTTCTGCTGAAGCCAGCAGCGACTCTACTGCTCCTGCGCAACCAATCTCTGAACACACCCAAACTTCTGCCGACCATCCCACCATTCAGCCTATTCCCGTCCAGACTCTTGGGCTCAGTTTCCAGGCATCCGTGACAAGGTCCCCAACCCCGAGCAGTGTATGCAATTGAACACACAACAAGCTCAGGGTATGGCAGCAGCAGCTGACGCTAAGGGAGGTATCCTCTTGCTTGAAGGCGCTCCTGGAGTAGGCAAAAGCCATTTCGACTGCCAATTCCTCAAACCTTTCCTCACCGTCGACAAACCCGGTCCAATCCTTCTGACCGCAAGCAGTAACCGAGCTGTCGAAGTGCTCCTGAAGAATGCATGGACGGCAGACAAGCAGTTGGTTGATCAAGGCAAAACAAAGTCTGGGAAATGTTTCCTTTGCCTCCACTCCACTACCTTCGAGAAAAGCATCCGATCTCGCCACATCCGCACAGCTATGGAGAAGGATCCCAACGCTCGTCCTGATATTGAAGAGCGACCTCGACACAATCATCCGCCGACTGTTTGACAGCACGCGTACTCAAACCTTCCCTGGTATCTTCGATCGACGCGTCAAAGACCTTACCTTGGCCCTCGGTGAGGGCCTTTTGCGAGAGACTGCCATCACGCCTGACCCTATCTACACTCGTGCAGACGCTGAGCTTGAATGAGCCGACTTCCGCATGCAATTCAAGCGTTACTACGGCACTGGAGACATGACGGTTGATGAGAGAAAGGAATACGCCACTCGAGAGCGCGAAATACTTACACAGATCCTATCCGGTGCTGATGTCAGCGCATGCAAAGGCTATATGGCCGGCTCGAAGCTCGTCGAAGACGCCCTCGCAGCGAAGCATATCGGTGTCGTCATGGATGAGGTTAACCATGAACATCTTATCAACTATATATAGATATTTTCTAACTTCCAGCGCCTGAAATACGCTTCGCAATCCTCAGCGGCGACTAGAAGCGGGTCCCCCCCCCCCCAAACAGCTGTTCACCTCCAGAGACGTTACGTTCATCAATGAACTATCCATGACCCCACCAGCGCGAAACTGGAACGATGAGCCCTCCACCGAGCAAGACGCATCCAACAACGACTGGAACGCTCAATCCTCTGCCGAAACTGCTGCCGACCAACCCTCCGAGCAATCATGGGATGTGGCATCAACTTCATGAGACTCGTCGGCTGATCCTGCAAATGACGCCGCATGGGGCACGAGCGCCGACAACGAAAGCGCATGGTGATTGACATCAACTGAACAAGGTATGGCTCCGAACATCTCACATGAAATCGAGTCACAAACTTGCTCTTCAGACAGACAGAGCCGATCTCAACAAACCAAACCCTGCCATTGCGGCAACCTTCTTTTTCCTTTGTTGTGGGCTGGTGCTGGATCCATTTGTTTGACGTCTTGCAACAAACGCTGTCGAGGTGCACATGTCAGACATGATCTCTGCCCTCTGCCTCCTGCCTCCTGGTCTGCGAGTGTTGACTGGGACTGCGTTCTCCCTCTGCGCTGCCTGCGCTGGACTGCCCTTGAATGTGTTTGATGGCCAATTTTTTGACTTTGCGGCCTAAGCACCAACTTTCTTTTTCATCTTTGGTCCAACTGTCCACCGAAAAGTCACGTTTTTTGCTCCTTGAGCGTGAAACTTTTTGGCATTTTGTCCCCAACACCACCTTTTCGACTTTTGGTCCAAACCCGCTTTTCTTCGAGTGTGTTGGGACAGCTTTTTTCCACTGTCGATCCCAAACACTGACTTTTCTTGCTCCTCGAGCGGGTTTGATGACCAAAGTTTTCGACATGTGCAACTTTTGGGCTTTGACTGTTTGGCTTTTGGGAAAAGGTCGCACACAGCCTGAGTTGCATAACTTGGACTCACACCCTCCATGATTTGACACACACACACACACACACACACACACACACACACTTGCTACCTTGTTGAAGCATCTCGTGTATCTCCATCTCGTCGTTCTTGCTTGCGTATCTTGCATCCCGGGTGTCTTCGCGCGTCATACTCGCGAGTCTAGGCAAATGTCCAACAACATCGGCGGTAACGACGCCAGCAGCAACAACACCAACAGCGACGACACCAGCCGCAACAACACCGACAGCAACAACAACAGCAACAACGCCAGTAACAACACCTACAGCAGCAACATCAACAGCGACGACTCCAGCGGTACCGATATCAGCGGTATCATTAGCACTAGCCGCGCCGACAACATCAACACCGTCACCACCATCCTCACCATCGCCGCCGTCACTACCATCACCAACGTCATCACCATCACCGTCGTCTCCACCATCACCATCGTCACCGTCGTCACCACCGTCACCCCCGTCACCATCACCACCACCATCCAGCCCATCTCCAGGTTCAGATTCCATCGTCTCACTCGCTCAGGGCATTTATAGCCGCATTCCGGGACTCTTATCATGAATGCAGTCCTGGGGACGCCTTGAGTATGGTCTAAGCCTGGTTGGCAGCCTCCTCCGTCCTGCAAGATTCTAACATCTTGTCCTTGCAGTCCTCCGTCCTGCCAAATCCTAGCGTCTTGCCTCTTGGAGTCCTTTAGCCGACGCTGGCAGCGTTGGCACCCTCTTCTGCTTTGTCCCCGACGTGGACCAGGATGGCCATCAGAACGTTGTGGCACAGGTCGAGCCGCTACTCGAGTCCCGCAACTTTTGGGGGAAAAGAGGCTGCTGTACCAAAGCCCGCCGAGAAATGGTCAACAGGCGAGGGTGCCAACGCTGCCAGCATCGGCTAAAGGACTCCAAGAGAGCAAGATGGCAAGAGAACAAGAGTGTGCAAGTTTGGGGATTTTCGAGTTTGGAGATTTGCAAGGGGTTTGCAGCAAGTGAGCAAAAGTGTTCACGATTGGAGGTTTGCAAGTTTGGAGATTTACAAGTTTGGGGATTTGCATGTGAGCATGCGCCGCGGGTGGGTGCAAACGCTCCCAAGGGACAAAAGTTCGACGCCCACAGCCACACCCAAGTCCACTGAATTCAATTCCGATAAAACAAAAAATGGCATGGTGCAGTGGGTGAGTGAGCGAGTCTGAGAAAAAGGTTCCAGTTCTGCGAGGGCGCTGCTGAGAGCTGAGTGTCAGGGGAAAGGTTTGAATTCTGAAAGTCTTCTCCGGCGTACATAGTGCTGGGTGCCAGAGTGTCGAGAACAAAGGTCAAATTCTGGGCACGCCTGTCGAGTGAGAAAAAGTTTCAAGTTCAGGGAGTGCCTGAGGGCCCAAAGTGCCCCAAGTCGAATTTCCGGGGGTGCTCTTCTTGCCTGCGAGCGCCCAAAGTTCAAAATCCCAAGAGTGCCTATTGAGCGCCCTTCTCCCTCTGCACCGACCGCGCTGGCCTGCCCTCGAGTGTGTTTGATTGCCAAAGTTTGGGGGTTTTGCAACTTTGGGACTTGTGCACTTTGACCACTGTTGGGCTTTTGGTCCCAAACACCACTTGCGACCCCGCGCACGCTGTTCGTTCCAGACGGGGCCAGCTTCCTCGAGAACGTCACGCTGTGGAGGCTCCTCGCCACTGTGCCAGTTCAAGCGACTGCAATCCCTTGTTGGCGTATGCTGACTTGATTGCACCGTCCCTTGTTGGCGTATGCTGACTTG
>NW_015622545.1:922592-967201 GCF_000835495.1 Cladophialophora immunda
TCCCTTGTTGGCGTATGCTGACTTGATTGCACCGTCCCTTGTTGGCGTATGCTGACTTGGTTGCACCGTCCCTTGCGGCAGACGCCCCATACATGATGCTGCAGCGCTCCTCATTGGCTTCGTTGAAGGAATAGTCAAAGGCTCTCTCTCTTGGTGCGTGGAGGTGACAAGTGCTTTGGCCAGAGTCATCTTTTAGGGTGATTTCGTCGCTATCATCATACCATTCAAATATCGACATACAGATCGCTCGTTTCAGGGCATCCCGCGCCAAAACAGGCCCCGGTGACCACGGTGTGCCTTTGTCAATCAACGCCTGAATACGCGGAAGAAAGGGTTTCGTAGAGGAATCATGCGATTGGTATCACGACGAGGTCCACGGTCTGATTGAGTACGCGGAGAACACCCGTCTAAATAGGCTAGTAAGGGCGTCAACTCGCCGGTCGTCCGTCCTGGAGCCAGCCTCCCGCCCCTGTGTGAGGATTTCGAGCTCTTGAGCGTTCGCAACGAGGCCGCCGTTGTGGTCAACGAATTCCTGGAACCGAACTTTCGGCAGGAGTGGAAGGCTGGGCGCCGGTTGACGAAATCGGAGTGAGAGCTTCAATGCTGTCACTATCAGGAACTGAGGATCCTCTTGCAGGCTGGGCGAGAAGAGATTGATGAGAGCGAGGAGGTCATGCAGGCCGTTGCGGAGGAAGGGGGTCCCGTGAGCAAGACAAGCGCGGGAGGGTCTGCCCAGTTCCACCGTGGTGCCGCAGCATCCAGTTTGCTACCTTCCTGAGGATGCCACTGGAACCACTGACGCATATCGCACTGTTATGGTCGACGCCATTCCGGTTGGGAGCACTGTTCCAGATGTTCTGAGTGTTGATTGTCAAGGGCGTTTCCTTGGAGCCAATCCAGCTATTTGCACACATCGGCAAAGTGATAACCTTCATGACTGCTCGAATCGTGTTCAATCGTGAAGAATCTGCGTAAAACATGACCAAACATCAAGAAGCTAGACCTGGAGAAGCTGAAGACAAGAACCGATTCAAAATAAATGGTCTTTGACACGCAGATCGCAGCGGTCGTCCAGCATTTGGCCTCCGAGGCGTTCTTGGTCGTCTGCAAGAAACGAACCGACGAGCCCACCACGCAGAGGGAACCTCGAGATCGGCGAAGAACGGACGCAGATGCTTCTGGAAGAACGAGTCCTTGACCCCAGCCGCGGAGCATTTTGACATCTGGCTCCAAAGATGTGCCCTGCAATTGCTGAAGATGGACGATAGGATCGAGCTCGGCCTCCCTCACACGACGGTTTGGATCAAGGCAAGGGGTATCGATAGGCTATTCTCTTCGTATCAAGTTCTCGCCCACGATCTGGCTGCTGTCCCGGCCAACTTGAGCGGAAACTGGGATTCGTTATCGAGGAGGATGATTCGAGAAGCCCCAGGCTTGCCCAAAACTTGGCGTTCGAGCTCATCGTTTTTGGGGATAGGTGGGATCTGTGGGCATCCAGCAACGAACAGCAAGAATGGTTCGGTCGAGTCTAAAAGCCCTCGCGGAGGTAGGGAAGGGGGGCTCTGTTCGTGGAGGCAGCCGTGTGGTGGCATCTGGGCGGCATCAGGCTCTTGCTCTGATGAAGGGTCGAGCTCGGCCACGCCGCCGCCGCTCCGGCGGTGTTCATGTCGCGTATGCGAGGGCGCGCCCTTGAGCGTCGCACAAGATGCAGGCACCCGTCCAAAGCAGCGGTCGTGCACTGTCAAATTTGGCTGGATATGCGGCGATCGACGGGCGAGTTTCGGCGGCAGCTTCGTGCAGAACTTGAGGAAGGCGATCAATGCTTTCTCGACAACCATCACCACTCCAACCGCGAGCATGGCGGCGTCGTCGCACTAGCAATCCGTAATCAATCCGGCGGCGAGGTGCTGGAGGCCTCGAAAGAGCCGGCGGATCCCACAGACGACCTCGTAGGGTGCACACGAGCACGGCCGCGATCCCGAGGGTGGCGGCCAAAGCTGTGGCTGACCGCCCAGGGCCCGTCAGATCGTGCAGGTTGTATCTGAGCGCCGGGAAGACGCACCGCAGCACCGCAATTCCGTTTCCAAGGTGTGGCCACTGGGCAGGGAAAGATGGTCCAGAAACATGCCGACGGCCCTGGATTTGCGGTGAAGTGACGCTGCTTGGACTCTCAACGAAGCAGCAGGATGTGGGTTTTGTGCTGCATGTTGGACGGATGAAGTGTAGTAGAGTATCAACGGCGCCTCAGCGGCCGTCTGAACCGCCGCCATTTCCCCCAGGCATTTCGAGGTTTTGCCCCGGGCTTTGTGCAACAGATACGCGGATACGCAGATGCCGCGTTGTTAATTGCACTGCCGCACGCCAGAGACCAGGTTTACGCGTGGTGCGGCTGGCAGTTGGTGGAGAAGCCTTGGTTTTGACAATCGGCTTTGATGACACAGGCTGTAAAGACTGAACCTTTGGAGCGGCTTTCCATTTTCTGCTAGTTAAGGTGCTATTGAGCAGCCTGGTTAGGCCAGTGTGCGTCTTGGACCATCCCTGGACATAGCAAACATGGTTGGTGGGATCGGTGTTGCCTCAACCCACAGGAAACCCGATCGAAGCGTCTTTTTCTCTGTTGTTTCACTCCCAGGAGGTGTCATCGCCATTCTTCGAGCTGTACACCGCATAATTTCGGATATGCTATCGCGGTGATCGATGTAGGTTGGAAGTCCATGATGAGGTCCATCTCCTCCGCTCCAAAAGATGCTGGAAATCTGGCATGTAGCGGATTGGCTCGTCGCTCGCCCAGTGGCCCAAGTGTGCCGACAGTACAGAGCTGCATGAGAGAGTGTCAGCGAGCGTGAGCGGCATGGGGAGATTTCATCAAAGAGGTCTCCGTACCGTGGCAACGTGCTCTTGTCTGGACTCCATCATGCTTGACAGGCCCATTGCCCTCGAGATACCACAACCCAGATGCTCCGGAGGCTGCTGGAGTGAACTGTCCTCATGGCGGGTTGACCATCAGCAGGAAGAATAGAAGGACGAAGAGAGTTCTGGGGGGTTGATTTGGGCCCGGACTGCTGAGTAAGGGCCAGTGTTGCTCAGCTGCCTTTTCTCTGTAGTTCGCGTTTCATTGGCACCAGAGTTTCCCTGCCGAAGCTCCAGAATACAAGGCCTGTGCCGTTTGTTTCGGCCCCAAAACAACCATGTGTGTCCTGACCAGCAGAGACCATTTCCGTTGCCTTCCAACAATCCGACTGTCTTTGCAGAGGAATGTACACAAGGCCGGAAGCAAACGGGCATTGCTTCCCCAACGTGGGCACCCGCTCGAGCCCCTCTGCATTCCACTGCGCCTCTTTGCCGAACCTCCAGAGACCGAAGAAAAGCACCAGCACGACGGAGATCGCCAGGGTGACCCACGCCCCGTTGGGGACTTTGGTGAGGGCAGAGATCATGTCTGACATGTTCACCCCGGCAGCGTTTGTTGCAAGACGTCGAACAAATGGGTCCAGCACCAGCCCACAACAAAGCAAAAGGAAGGTGGCCGCAATGGCAAGCTTGGAAAAGGAAGGTGGCCGTAATGGTAGGGTTTGGTGTGTTGAGATCGGTTCTGTCTGTCTGAAGTAAGTTTGTGACTCGAAGTAACGAGGATAAACAATGGTGGCGGCAGCAGGTTCATACCCCCTCCTTCACATTGTACGGGGATCGAATTCGTTGGCGTGTACGTGCAAGAACGCACAGGGGCCTGTCCAGGGGCCGGTAGATTGGTGCGGTGTTCTGGTCGTGGCACTGTCTCGCTGGCCTACCAACAACAACACAAACAAACCAAACCAAACACTGGAGGTAGGCGTATAGTCGCTACAGCAGAATCGATGGCAGGACAGCCTACAGGGCGTGGCAGGAACAGTAACAAAGGAAAGAATAGACGGTCTCGAGCACGACTAGCACTCTGTTCGCTGTTTGAAGCAATGCTGGATTGATCTGTTGCTGTTGCTTGAGGACTATCAAAACTACTGCCTGCTCCGCCATTGGTAAAGCACCTTGCACAGTCACGTGGCTGTGCAACTTGGCCACCACGCCAGCCCATGACAATACCCCCTCCTCGACATGTAGCTGGCCTCAGCTACCTTGTTGTCTCCGTGCGAACGCCAAACGCCGTCCCATCTATTACTTTTGTGAAGACCCAACCCACCAGAGAAGCGCGTCAGCCAACGGACCAGTCGCTCAACAGCCGCAGCATCCTGCGGCAAATGGATAGATGCAGCCACCGCACGCTCAAGGACCCCAAGATCTCACGGGTGCTTCTCAACACCGGTCGAGCGTATCCCGACAGTTCGATCCTCGACAGATTGCTGCCATACAGGGCCAGGCCCAGGTCCAGGCTCAAACACCCCAAAAGCGACCTCAGACGCGTTCACCAGCTCCATGCTTGAACCGAGCCAACAAAGTAGTCATGTGGAAGAAGAGGAGCCAAAGAAAGCAGTGTTAGAACCACTTGCATCTAATCCAGAATACTATTCTACCGAAGCCAACTCTCCCTCCGGGCGATCGCAGGGCCCACGACTCCCGCAGCAGCACACACACAGGCGGCAACGACGGGACTGTTCCCGTCGGCGCAACACTCGACGTCGTCGTCATGGTCGTCCATGTCCCTGGCGCTGTCCTCGCCCGAGGTGGACTCCTACAAGAACCACAGAAACCACGGGTCGATCTGCTGTGCGACAGGATTCTTCTGCCAGTCCCCCCCCGTCCGAATGGGCCTATAGGGATCATTTTGTTTGGCTTTCCCAAAAAACCAACATCCACAATCACCCCAGTGCCACAACAGGTACCTATTCACATGACTTTGGGCCGTCAAACACGCCTCGAATGCATATTGGCAATCCAGCTCCATTTTGCGCCAGAACCAACCGCCGGAATTGCCAACTCCGCTTGTTCCAAGCCACACCATCTCGCATACTCCTTCCAGAGTATCCATTGGCGGCGCTCCCGTCCCCAGGAGACCATGCCGTCGTGCATCAGGTCGAAGAAGAGGCTCATATGATCAGCAGAGTCAACCTCAGCAGAAGCCCACGATGGTCCTCACCCCACCGGCGCAGGAGCCGTCTCGAGGCGTTCCGGGCCCGCAGTATGAATTGGAAAGGAGCCCGTTCCTTACCGACGAGGAGGTCGAGGAAGAAGATATGGGCCAGATGGACGAAGCGAGCGATCATGAGGGGGGGGAGAAAGACCTCTCGCTCCCAATCACTTCGCCTCTTGGGCTCGCCGCTGGTCAGCAAGAACAACGAGCGCAACAAAAAAGTTGCTCCTGCTAGAAAGAGAAAGAGAGAAAACTGGGACCACTACGGAGCCCTGTCCGAGAGCAGGGCAAAGATGGCAGAACCCGAGCCTGACACGAGCAAGCCTTTGTCAAAACCCATTCAAGATCCTTTCAAGCCTGACGTCCTCCCTCCAAGCAGGTTTCATGGACCAATCAACGTGGAAGAGATGTTCATCATCGGACAACACATTGCTGATTCCAAGCCATTCGTGCCATCTCTTCGAGAGCTGCACTTCCCTACTGCCCGCTGCTACTCGACTCACCCGAGTGCTGAGTCCGGACAGCTAGAGCTGGTAGCGTTGGCACCCTCTTCTGCTCAGCCTACTCACTCTGGTCTACCCTGCTCGACGGGCGAGCCGGATTCGAGCGCTGCAAAAGAGAAAGATATCAAGTGGGAGGCGAATGGACACGTCCTCTCAGGACCAGCGTGGTTTTTGATACTATATCGATAAGCCTGATACAATACTAGTATAAATCAGATAGTATTAGTATCATAATGATACTCTTAGTATTTCCGTACGCTAAGACCTAGTTACGTGCACCATAAAAGCGAAAACTTTTCGCCCCCAAAATTCTTTCCTTCTACCAATCACTAACACCACCACCACCGCCGCCACCATCACTAATCGTACGTGCTCAGTCCCTAATCATCAGATACTTACTAACTTAATTACGTTAGTGTTTGTAATGGCACAGTGCGATCTAATCCTCTCCCCCTTCAGCAGCGTACGATATTGACAAAGAGTAGGAATAACGATCGATTAGCTATTGTCCGCTAGGATGCGGCCTAGGCCGCTACCACCCTTACTACTACTAATTTAGCATTATAGCGAGTACCGCTTTTACTTATAGGCGGATAGGAGTTAGCTCCATACGCCTATAGTCCTTAAAATCGATAGGCCCTAGTAATACTAGATCTTAATGTAGCCTTTATCCGTAGCTATATCATACCTAGGTAGCTTAGGTCCTATCGGCCCTCCTACATTGACGCCGTATTGATTTAATCACGTAGCGTACAACTAGTTCGGCACTATAATTAGTATATAAACCGTCTAATGTGATGGGTTGAACCCAGGAGAAGGCTCGGTTCTGGCGAACCAGCGCCAAGACTAACGCTAGGAAATACTATCTCCTAATTAGTCAAGATTTACCTATATAATGTATAGGCGAAATACTACCTCCTAATTAGTTAAGACGCATACGGTATAAGAGATATAAAGTCCTAATAGCTAAGACACTATACGTAAGGGAAGGTAAGGAGTTAGAATAAGTACGTAAGGGAAGGTAAGGAGCTAGAATAAGTACGTAAGGAAAGGAGTAAGGAGGTAAGGATAATAGTTACCTCCTTATAGTACGTTAGAGAATATAAGGAGAAAGGAAGGATAACTATTCCTTCCTTCTCTCTCCTTAGATTTATCCTCCTTATTATTAGGTTAGCTAGCTAGTTATAGAACTCTTTCTAAACTCTTATATTAGGATAAATCTCCTATTTCTCGTACCTCCCCTATACATATCGATAATAGAAATGGATTTATTATCTATATTAAGTCTAACTCCACCCCTAGAGTAAGTAGCGTAGTTATATTAGATAGTTTAGATATAGAACTAGCGAATAGAAGGTCTAGAGTAGCTACTCTAGAACTAGTAGAATAGTAGGAGTATCTCTACTCCTAAGTTAATATTATAGGAGAATAATAATGTACGGGAACTAATAGCCGTACGCGAATTATTAGATTAGAAATATCGGAAACTCCCTAAACTCCCTAAGTTTAGCGGAAAGCGGATAGAATTTTAACTATAGCTTACGTAGATAAAGGCGAAGCTTAGTGTCGATAAGGATAAGGATACTAAGATCGTACGATTTTAGTATATATATAGTAGACTACGAGGAGAAGCCCTTACGTAAGTTAATGCCTAGGTAGACGTAGTTACTTTAATAGACTAGATAACGGTTTAAGGTCTTTTTACGTAACTATAGGTAGCGTACGAAGACTATAAAGCCGCTAAGTAAGTATCTTAGAAACTTAGCTTTATATAGTAAGGGATAAAGACATTTAGTACGTTTCTCGCCGAATTCGACCGTATAATACTAGACGCTAACGGTCTTAGCTAGGATAACTAGATTAAGAAGACCTTCCTAGCTAACTATCTATTATACGAGCTATAGAATGCGATTATAGTAACCCCTATCCCTAGGTCCTATAAGGAGTACTATACGTTACTTCATACCGTCAGTACTAACCTAGAGAACCTCTAATGAAAGAAGGGACGGGATAAGCCCTATACGATAAAGGGCTCGTTAATGCTAATTAAGGTTACTCTAGCGGAAGATATAATAGAGTGAGAGCCGTTGGACGCTACTACTGCGGCTATTATACGTACGTAGCGTACTTAATAAGTATCTAAGGAAATATTAGATAAGCGAAAGGAAGTAGGACGCTATCTTCGATATAGATTAGGAGAACACTTTATATACTAATACTCTCTACTCCTAGTAATACGTCCTTAAGTAGGACGTACGGTAGCTACGGCTATAACTATAGAAGAAGAGGGTAAAGAGGATCTAAAAAATAAGTAGCTCCTAATAAAAGTCGCTATTAGGAGCGTACGAAGATTTAGGAAGTCTAGCGAGGATTTTAAGACTTAATAAACGAGTTATCTTTCTTAGTACCTTTAATAGTAAATAAAGAGTATTCTATATCTATACTTATAGATTCTAGGTATTTATTATATAATCTTATTAACGCTCGTTTTACTTCTCGATAGAATCTTTAGCGTATATAGATTCCCTCTTAACTTATTATAGAATTTAATGAATTAATAAACTTATTAATCTTAAAAGTAGCTAAATTAGAGATTAATATTAATAGATATAAGGAAATTACCTTCCTATATATCGTCCTAAACTTAGCCTCGTACAATATTATATTAGGACTTCCTTAGATAAAACGGAATAATATATGGCTTTACCTAAAGGAGTCCTATTTATACCTAGGACTATAGAGGATACGTATATAAAACGAATTAAAGGCGACTCCCCTAAAGGTTAACTATAGCCTTATAAGCGCGGTAGCTTTCTCTCTACTTACGCGATAATAATATAAGTAGAAGGGTATATAAGTATTCGCTATTAGTCTAGTTAATATCGATAAAGCCCTAGTAGTTAAAAAGATAATAGACCTCCATATAAAGCTACTAGAATACCTATACCCCTTCCTTAACGTATTTAATAGGATAATAGTAGATAAACTACTACCGCTCTAAGGGAAAGAGATAGACTATATAATAGACCTTATATAGGACGATAGGAGAACCCTTAAGGTATCTTAGGGCCCGCTATATAGTATATTAAGAGAAGAACTACTTATTCTATAGAAGATACTTATAGAGCTACTCGATAAGGGGTTTATCTAGGTAAGTAACTCACTAACGGTAGCGTTAGTCCTCTTTATACGGAAGCTAGGGGGAGGATTACGATTCTATATAGACTATTACGGATTAAATAAGATTATAAGGAAGGATTAGTACCCTCTACTATTAATCTATAAAATACTATAGAATATTAGATAAGCTAAATAGTATATAAAGCTTAATATTATTATAGTATTCTACTAGATTCGTATTATAGAAGGAGATAAATAGAAGATAGCGTTCTATACGAGATATAGACTATATAAATAGCTTATTATCCCTTTTAGATTAGCGAATACACTTAGTACATTCTAGAAATACATTAATTAGACCTTACGCGACTATCTTAACGTCTTCTACTTAGCCTATATTAATAATATCCTAATCTATTTATATAAGTTATTAGAAGAGTACCGGAGTTATATTTAGAAGGTCCTTAAACGCCTACGTAAGGTAGGACTATAGATTAATATTAATAAGTGTGAATTTAAGGTTAAGTTAATAAAATACCTAGGATTTATTATTAAAGTAGAGAAAGGCGTATAAATAGATCTAGAGAAGATAAAGACGATCCTTAACTAGGAAGTCCCTAAATTAATAAAGGGAGTATAAAGCTTTATTAGATTTACGAACTTCTATAGGAAGTTTATATAAGACTTCTCTAAGATTATACTTCCTATTATAACTCTTATACGGAAGGATATAATGTTTCAATAGATAATAGAGGCGGACTAAGCCTTTATACGACTAAAAAGGATATTTATAACGGCTCTAATATTAATCCTATTCGACTATAAGAGAGAGACTATTATAGAAGTTAACGCGTTAAAATAGTGTATTAGGGAGACGCTCTTCTAAGTTAACAATAAGGGAGTTATACGCCCCTATACCTTCTTCTTAAAGAAGAATTACTTAGCCGAATGTAACTATAAGATCTACGATAAGGAAATACTCACTATTATACGATATCTAGAGAAATAGGATACTGAACTACGGAGCGTTAAGAAATTCGAGATTTAGTCCGACTATAAGAATCTCGAATACTTTATATTCGTACGAAAACTCACTAAGAGATAAATACGTTAGTCCCTTATCCTATCGAGGTATAACTTTATAATCTTATACGTCCCTAGAAGGTAAAATATTCAAGCGGACGCCCTCTCCCGGAGGGAGTAGAATATATCTTAGGACTAAGAGGACGAAAGACTTTAGTATCGTATAGCGCGCCTTATTAAGCTAGAGATACTAGATAGAACGGGATCTAAGGCGCTATAAGTGAATATAATATTAATAGAAGGACTATTAATTAAAGAATAATAAAGATCGACTTAATAGAACGACTAGATATATTAGGAGACTATTAAGTCTATATAAAGAGGAGCCCGTATGTTCCCCTCTAGCCTAGGTCTAAAAGTATTAATTATAGAATATACCCTTAACGAGGAAGGGTAACTACTATTTTAGGGATAGCGTTAGGTACTAGAATCGGAGGCTCTCCGTATAGTAATTATTTAATAGGTATACGACTTAAAGGTTATTAGTTACTTAGGTTAAGAAGGGATAATAATCTTAATAGTAAGGTAGTTCTTCTAGCTAAATATACTATAAGATATTCGAAGATTTATACGGAATTACGATATCTATAGACGGATAAAGACCTAGAAGGAATAGAAATAGAGGTTCCTAAAGCCTCTCCTAATCCCTAATTAACTATAGAAGGAAGTATTAGTCGATTTTATTATAGAACTCCTAGAAAGTTAGGGCTATACGAACCTTATAGTTATTATAGATTAACTAGAGAAAGGAGTCTTACTCGAACCGTTACGTACGATTAAGTTAAAAGACGTAGTAGAAGTCTTCCTACGGACATTCTATTAGTAATATAGACTACTATTAGTAATTATATTAGATCGCGGCCCCTAATTCGTAAGTATACTATAGAAAAGGATCTATTAACTCTTAGGTATTATATAGTAACTATCTATAGCTTATCACCTAGAGATAGATAGATCTACTAAGCGAATAAACTAAACGGTTAAAATGTACCTTCGTACGTTTATAAATAGAAAATAGGATAACTAGGTAGAACTCCTATCTATAGCGGAACTAGTAATTAATAATTACGATGTATACTCTATAGGAGTGAGCCTATTCTTCCTACTATATAAGTATTATATTAAGCTACTTTAGATATAAGAATCCCCCTATATAGCGGAGACTCCTTAAGGACCTATATAATAAGTAGACTTTATTATACGGTAACTCTAAGAGGCGAGAGAATAAGCGTAGTCTTTAATAATTATTACGTAGTAGGAGTAGGAGGAGAGAATGAATTAAACATAATAATAGGCACTGTAATTCTAAGTTAGCGATAAGATATAGCTTAACTTAAGAAACGTACGAATAACGCGTACTAGTAAGAAACTAAACTAGAAGAATACGAAGTATATCATTACGGAGGTAGTAGGATCTTATAGCTACCGCCTAAATACCCCGCCGAGTATTTATAATGTCTTCTACTTAGACCTCCTTCGTACGGCCTTAATAGACTCTCTTAACTCGTAGAGAACGGACGATAACTAGCCTATACTAATAATAGTTAGAGACGATAAAGAATATAAAGTAGAGGCGATCCTAGAAGATAGGGTTATACGAAGAGGAAGAGGATTCTAGAAGTAATACCTAGTAAAATAGACTAGATATACTAAACTAACGTAGGAACCGGCCGATGCGCTATAAGACTTCGCTACGCTAGATACGTACAAGACTTCCTAAGTAAATATAGAAGGAGGGGGGGGTGATATAATAGGTTAAACCTAGGAGAAGGCTCGGTTCTAGCGAACTAGCGCTAAGACTAACGCTAGGAAATACTATCTCCTAATTAGTCAAGATTTACCTATATAATATATAGGTGAAATACTATCTCCTAATTAGTTAAGACGTATACGATATAAGAGATATAAAGTCCTAATAGCTAAGATACTATACGTAAGGGAAGGTAAGGAGTTAGAATAAGTACGTAAGGGAAGGTAAGGAGCTAGAATAAGTACGTAAGGAAAGGAGTAAGGAGGTGAGGATAATAGTTACCTTCTTACGGCGCGTTGGAGGATATAAGGAGAAAGGAAGGATAGCTATTCCTTCCTTCTCTCTCCTCAGATTTATCCTCCTTATTACTAGGTTAGCTAGCTAGTTGTAGAACTCTTTCTAAACCCTCACACGTACGAAGATTTAGGAAGCTTAGCGAGGATTTCGAGACTTAATAAATAAGTTACCTTTCTTAGTACCTTTAATAATAAATGTGGAATATCGCCATTTAGGCGTATAGCCTAATTAGGCCTAGCGTCTTATCACGTGACTAGTTAACGCTACTAGTCTATACTAGATCACGTGATATAGGCGGTGGCGTTAAGGGTGGCGTTACTATAACGTGATTGATTACTAATAGTGATTAGAAATCTACCTTCGAGGTATTTCTATCACTATCTAGTAGTGTTTCCTTTGTCTATATAAGAGCGTTCTCTCTACTCAGATAGTTAACAAAACTAAGCTTCCTAACAGTCACGTACATTACCTAAAGGGTACGATCCTATGAGCCAATCTACTTCATGTCCTCCGAACAATAAATAAAGAGTATTCTATATCTATATTTATAAATTCTAGATATTTACTATATAGTCTTATTAACACTTATTTTACTTCTTAATAGAATCTTTAGTATATACGGATTCTCTCTTAACTTATTATAAGATTTAATAAATTAATGAACTTATTAATCTTAAAAGTAGCTAAATTAAAGATCGATATTAATAGATATAAGGAAACTATCTTTCTATATATTATCCTAAGCTTAGTCTTATATAATATTATATTAGGACTTCCTTAGATAAAATAGAATAATATATAGCTTTACCTAAAGAAGTTCTATCTATACTTAGGACTATAGAGGATATATATATAGAATGAATTAAAGGTAATCTCTCTAAAGGTTAACTATAGTCTTATAAGCGTAGTAGCTTTCTCTCTACTTATATAATAATAATATAAGTAGAAGAGTATATAAGTATTCGCTACTAGTCTAATTAATATCGATTATAATAGGTTAAACCTAGGAGAAGGCTTAGTTCTAGCGAACTAGCGCTAAGACTAACGCTAGGAAATACTACCTCCTAATTAGTTAAGATTTACCTATATAATATATAGGCGAAATACTACCTCCTAATTAGTTAAGATATATATAATATAAGAGATATAAAGTCCTAATAACTAAGATACTATACGTAAGGGAAGGTAAGGAGTTAGAATAAGTACGTAAGAGAAGATAAGGAGCTAGAATAAGTACGTAAGGAAAGGAGTAAGGAGGTGAGGATAATAGTTACCTCCTTACGGCGCGTTAGAGGATATAAGGAGAAAGGAAGGATAGTTATTCCTTCCTTCTCTCTCCTTAGATTTATCCTCCTTATTACTAGATTAGCTAGTTAGTTATAGAACTCTTTCTAAACCCTCATATTTAGAGTCTATTTCGCCCGTTTAACCTTAAATCGCTACTTATTAATAAAGCTTTTAAAGATTTTAAAGTATTAATAATTAAATCGTATTAATATCCTCTTTAATATGAATATTATACTTTAATTATAGATATTTTCGAAAGTTTATAGTGACTATAGTCTTATACGACGAGATAAGAGAATAGTGAGTATAATAGAGATATTAAACTCTATCTTTTGATTTAGTTCGTATTAAAGTAGCGTATAAGTATAAGCTTATGTTTTAAGAGTAGATATACCTCTTTTCGAAGTTATTAAAACTAAATCTATAATAGTAGAAGGCTTATAAAGAGATAAATCTACCTTAGAATCTATATTTTATTCTTTAAAAGAATAAATACGTACGAAGAAAAGAGAGGGAAAGATTTTTAAAGAGCGGTGTATACGGTGTGTAAGGAATACTAAGAAGTATTATGATACTACTAATACTAGTAATACACGCTAATACTAGTATCGTAATGATACCTTTCAATACCTGAGGTATCAAAAACCACGCTGCTCAGGACATCAGCGACCTGGATCTGGCACCTGGCCTCGACCATCCTGCGCTCTCGCCCAGCCTGCGATATCGTCTCCCTAGCGATCGTCCTCCCCGCACTACCGTCGATGGTCTTGACCATGGTCCAGGCCTTGCGCGCTACTCTGCCGGGCACTAGGGACAGCCGGCCTAGAAGACCTCGCCTCCCCCGCCGGTCCATGCGACTTGACGACGTCGAGGACGACGACGACGACGACTCCTTCTCGATGGCACCCTAAGCGGACGCTCACAGCACCCCAATGCCGCCCGTGGCCCTTGGTCCTGCCTCGCAGAACGTTGTGGATGGAAGCGCGAGCGACGCCCATCCGGAAATCAACTCCGGCAAGCAGATTGGCTCTCTGGCGGCTGGCCATCACCCTCTTCCTCCACGAGCGATGTGCTTGGGGGTCAACAGTGATCAGATCGCAAGGAACTACTCGGCTACATCGACGACGAGGGCTTCATGTCCGATTGAGCATGATGGGTTGTGAAGAGAGGTCAACAGCACTCGAGGGCAGACGGAGTGGCCACGCCGACGCCCACGGAAAACAACTCCGACAACCAAGCCCACGCCCACACCAAAGTCCACGGAATTCAATTCCAACACGCGCCCAAGCACATAAGCACTCAATCAAGTTGGCGACAAGATATGCGGCGGGTGGCACGGTCGAGCTTGAACAACATCTCATCCCTTCATGTTTCGCAAAAGCGAGCAAGCGAGCGAGCGACCATGGTGAACAAGACCAACAAAACAGAAAATGGCATGGCGCAGTGGGTGAGTGAGCGAGTCTGCGCCGAGAAAAAAGTTCAAGTTCTGCGAGTGCCGACTGAGTGCTGGGACTGGGCGCTAGGCGCTGGGCGCTGGGCGCCAGAGTGTCGAGAACAAAGGTCAAATTCTGGGCATGCCTGAGTGCCTGTCGAGTGAAAAAAGTTGAAATTCTGGAAGTGTTTTCCGGTGTGTGCAGTGCCGAGTGCCCTTCTTGCCGCTGAGCGCCCAAAGTTCAAATCCCCCGATCTTGGTGGCCCTGGCGGAATTCTTCTCTTCTCCGTAGATTGGCATAACGAGCTCGGCCCGTTCCCCTCGACCGTTCACCCATATTTTATCTTCTTCGAGTTGTTCAGTTTCCGTGGAGAACCTCACCCACCGACGGCTGAGTGTGCTGGGACCGCATGCTGGGCCAGAGGCCAGTGGGCGGAGATCATGGCTGATATGTTCACCCCGATGGTGCACCCCAACATTTGCTCCGACGTTGTGCACCCCGACATTGTACCCCGTCTTTTTTAACCCCGACATTATGTGTGCCCCGTATGTGAACTCTGATCGTGTGAACTGAGATTTCCGCCTGTAGACAAAGGAAAGGGGTGGTGTTGGTGTCTGACCCAAGGAAGTGTTATTATCTTTTTGTTTTTCACAATCTCGCGTCCTTGAGACTTCGCTCAATGGCCTTCTTGCGCGGCGTATCAGGCATCAACGAGTTCCGCTTCTTCAAGATGTATGCAGTGCCGTCTCTGTCGTAGAGACCGAATTGCCACCGTCTTCAGTTGTGTCAGGGTAATATAGCTATTACCGGAGGCGGGGGCGGCATTTCTTTGTTCTTCTTTTCTTTCCTTTCCTCCTGCTTTTGTTTTTGGCTGGAGGGACCGTAGGCAGAGCAGAGTCCTGCCGGATTTGATCGTTGCAGATTCGCTGCGACTGAGCGGACTGTACGGCAGGGGATAAGGAGGAAGGGTAAAGGGTCAAAGTCGAGAATGCTCCTGTGACTGCACTAGGGCACTGGCGGTCCTCGAGCTCACGGCGGACGTTGAAATGGATGGCAAAGGTCAGGGTCGGCGACAGAGACAGGAGCCGAGACAAATGATATCATACACTCTCTTGAAAATCCGAGCAGGATGTTCTCCGGTTCTTCCAGGAGTGGCCGTCATTGGAGTCTGGGAATCCCGCCGGTGGTAGGTAGGCGTGGCGGGGGGTGAGGAAACAGAATTGTGCTGATGGATAGGAGAAACCTCTTTCCGCTGCCACTGCTGCTGGTGCCAACGCTGCCAACCAGGCCAGGACTGCCTCAGCCAGGACTCCAAGAGACAGGACAGAGGATGAAGCTGCCAACCAGGCCTGAACTGCCGTAATGATTGCAGGTGTGTAAGATTGGAGATTTCGCAAGGGGGTTTGCAGCAAGGGGTGTGTAAGTATGTATACATGCACCACGGGTGGGAGCGTGGGTGCAAACGACGCCAGCCCAAGTTTTGCTTTCCCTGATGAAAGTTCAAGGGCGCAGGCACGTAATCCCGTTAGTCAGACTACCAGGACATGCGGCGGGTAGGTGGTAGGTGAGTGGCACAATCTCGCTTGAACTATATCTCGTCCATCTATCAATGTACTTGTTCATCAGATTCTTCCTTTGCAGACGGGAAGCATTGGACAGCTCTCCCTAACCGTGGTATTGAATGGCTCACGGATTGGGCCCCGGCGACCTGTCAACCAACCTGAGTGGCTGTGGGACTGCCCGTGGCCACTTGCCTTTCGCGAGGGGGGGGGGTTGGGGGGGTTTGGCCGTATGCACCTGCACACTTGCTCTCTCACTCTTTTGCTCTCTCACTCTCTTGCTCTCTTACTCTCGTGTCGCTCGTCACTTTCAGCTCCACGGCTACGCATGAACGGTCTCTCCAATGTTTCAGAAGAAGCTGAAGCTAGGCCAGCCAGCCTCAGAACCAACCCTTTTGCCCCCCTTTCGGCCAGCCCCATCTCCTTGTCCGTGCCGACGATGCCGCATTGGATACTTGGTGGCTTCAATGCTGGTCGCTGGTCGCCCATTGGTGCCACTGCCACTTCAGCCCTGCCGCCTGGGTGACAGAAAAGAGAAAACAAAAGATCAGGTTCGTCTTCTGTTCCCTTCCTTGCAAGTGGTTAGGCACTCGTTGATGGCTACATGAAGGCCTTGGACGAAAATCTACGACGAGGCGAGGCGAACGAGGTCATCATTCTGTCTATCCATCCATCCATCCATCCGTCCATGACTCACCAAGGCGAGCGAGCGAGTGAGCGACGCCGGCCCGACCACAGCCCATCCCGAAATTGACTCCAATCGATCTCTCTCTCTCTCTCTCTCGGCCCAGCCAATCATCAATACACACCATATCTGCAATCTACAATCCGTCCTACGGCACCCAGATGGAAATGACAAAAGGAGGAAGGCAGATTACGTCGATGCAGACCGGTTGGGGGGTTCGGCGATGAGAATCGAGAGGTTTTGACACCGTCGGTAACTCACTCCCCACCTGAATCTGCCCCGGATCCAAACCCGTCAAGCAGTAGGTTCTTACCCGGCGACCACGATTGCCAGTGAAGGGCACCCGCCACCCCCCTGGACGACGACGCTATTGCCTCTCCGACAGCTCAGGCCAACCCTTACTTCGTCCATCAAGGTCCTCCTACCGACATCGCCGAGACGTCCTTGCTGCTCTCCTCCACGCCGGTGATAGCGTTGCGGACCTGGCTTATCGTTGGTTGGAAGCAAGCACCTCAACAACGCATCCAACGTGCCTTGTTGAGTCGCAGGATTGCGTGCCTGATGCCGACCATCTCCAGTGGATGATAGAGGGCATGGCCGTGGATGCTTGCCCCGGGTCAAGCGAGAGGCATGGCGGATACTGGGACAGCAAACGGTAAATGGCGTTGGTGCTACTGGCTGGGACAACAACCCACCTCCCAGCTCTGCACAGATCGAGCCGGCTACTCGAGTCCCACAACTTTTGGGGAAAAAGAGGCTGCATCCACCAAAGCCCGCCGAGGAGATTCTCTCTGGACGAGAAATCATCAACGGACGAGTCTGGGCCAGTGGCTTGAGCCGGCTATGTGGGCGGCCCTACCGTAACGATCTGGTTGCCATCCTGATCCACGTCGGGGACCACGGAGACGTGGGTGCCAACGCTGCCAGCTTCGGCCAAAGGACCCCAAGAGACAAGACGCCGAGATCCAGCAGGACAGGGGAGGCGCCAGCCAGACCAGGACGATAGCATGTGGCGAGATGCCGTTACACAAGGCACGGCTTTCGGTCGCAACTCCATGCAGCTCGCCGTGGCCATCATCAAGACGGCCACCCACGAAGGGGACCCGGTCCTGGTTGCCACTCCAGGCAATGTCGAGACGCGACAAGCCAAGATGGAATCCTTCAGAGAGGTCGTCGCCAATCAGGTCCTGGTGAAACCTGGCGATGAAGACGCAGAGACAACTGAAGATGCTTCTGTCAATGGCACCGACGGCCACCGCCTTCGCAGGATGTTGAGATTCAAAAGTTCAAGTTGGATTAGCCACGCCGACGCCTCCGGAAATCATCTCCGACAACGACGCCCCGCGCCCAAGTCCACGGAGTTCATTTCCGGCAACGCCGCAACGCCAGCACGCAAGGATGCCATCACGTTGGCTGCACGACATGCAGGCTGCACGATACACGATACACGAGCAAGACGGACGAGATGCTGCAGCAAGGCAGTGAGGGTGTCAGGTCAAGTCAGTGAGCGCCGTCCAGAGGGCAGAGGGCACTCGCAGGCACCCCTGGAATTTCAACTTGGGGCACCCAGTCTCAGCCTCGGTCTCGGTCTCAGTCTCAGTCTCAGTCTCAGCTCTCAGGCACTCTGCAGCCACACGCCCAGGATTGGAAATTTTGTTCTGGACGCCCAGCACCCATCAGCCATCACATCGGCAGCAACACATGCGAGATGTAAATACACGAGATGCAAATACACGAGATGCTGCAACAAGGCAGCGAGGGTGTGGACTTGGGTTGTGTGCCACTTTTTCCCCAAACGCCAAAAAGTTGGTCGACCACACACGCCCACACACTCGAGGAGCACGAAAAGTGGTGTTGGGGACGAAATGTCAAACAGTTGCACAAGGCCAAAAGCTGGGCCAAAAAGTTGCACAAAAAAAAGTGGTGTGTGGACAAAAAGTCCAAGAGTTGCACAAGTCCAAAAGCCCAAAAGTTACAAAAGTCCAAAAGGTTAGCCGATGAAACACACTCGCGCGCAGTCCAGGGCAGTCGGCGCAGACCAAAAGGCACCTGACTGACACTCATTTCCGGACCCCCCGTCTCAGCAGCGCCCTCAAGGCTCAGAACAAAGAGCAAAGGACACTCGCCGACCCTCCAACTGTTCCCTGGCGCCCAGCACCCAGTCCCAGCTCTCAGTCGGCACTCGCAGAACTTGACCTTTGCCCCTGGCCGCCATTTCCCGGCACCCCGCCCATAATTTCCAATCGACCTCCAAGCAGATGTCTCCGCACATCCAGTCCCTTGCGAATTGTGGTCATTTCCACCACCCCACCGCCAAATCCGGAAAACCACAGACATCCATGACAGATACTTGCGAGCTGCTCTGCGGTTCAACGCAAAGGCCTTCAAGATTCGTCGCCGACGACCCCTGCACGTGTCCCTGCTCGTGTCCCTG
This sequence comes from Cladophialophora immunda, assembly GCF_000835495.1. Lineage (NCBI taxonomy): Eukaryota > Fungi > Ascomycota > Eurotiomycetes > Chaetothyriales > Herpotrichiellaceae > Cladophialophora > Cladophialophora immunda. The sequence goes on from NW_015622545.1 coordinate 941,806, forward strand.
CACGATTCCCTGCAGGGTTCCCTGCAAGTTTCTTTGCATCCATGCTTTCTATAAGCCACTCGCGGCACCTCTCGACGGCTTGGGATCGAAGGCAGGCCTTTAAATCCTGTCGGAATTTGTCCCAATCGAAGGATGTCTTTTGAGGCTGGTCGGGAAAGAGAAAGTCGGCGAGTTCAAGTTGAGGAGATGCGTCGGTTGGAGGAATCAGAAACATTCGTCCTCCTCCTTGTTCTCGTCTCATTGGTTCCTTCCCTTGAGGGTCAAGAGTCCAAACCTCCAGAAAGACTTCCGAGATCTCTCCCACCCACTGATATCCTTTGTGCGTCACTGGGCCATATTCTCCGTCAAGAGAGAAATCTCCTTCGGTAATCTGACTCACAACCCGAGGTATCTCCAGTTTGTCACAGAGATCCAAGTCGACAGCCAGTGGGCATCGATATTTGGGGCTTTCTGTGACGTTGATCAGAACCACCATTGAACATGTGGGATGACCGACAAGCCAAAGTCGAGCGTCTGCTTGAAGATCGGGATATGTTTGAGATACACCAACCTCAAGAGTCCATTTGAGGTCATTGCGAGTATCGTCTTGATTTCTCATGAGAAGTCCCATATCTGGCGTTTTGACTGAATGCTGATACTCTTTGTCCCCCCCCCGCTTCTTCAGATTTGTATAAATCTTGACTCTGTCCTTGCGAGATGGGGAATAGGTTTGATTGAAGAGAAGAATCAAGTGTTCATGAAGAAAGCCGACAATCATTTCGTGGATAATGGAAGCCATGGTGGAGATTTTGAGAGTTGATGTCGCGGAATTGTATGAAATTCGAGGCCACCTGCAACAATAGTCAGCAAAGAACGTCCAAAGAAAGAGAAGGAGAAGAAGAGACTTCAAGTTCTCGTCGTCAAGATTGAACTCCTCCTCCAACTGCCACCACTCAGGCTGAGATATTCTGCAGATAAAGACCTCCTCGCGGTCGGAGTCTCTCACTGGCAATTGTTTGTTGAGGATGTGCTGCAGAAAGGAGCGAGCTTCTTCAATTCCAGGTGAAGGGTGTTGTGAAACTGCTGCTGAGGTTTGTTAATGACGGAAATCGAAGAGAGTGGAAAGATATTCTGACCATGTCGCTGAGATATAGGCGAGCCCGCCCTGCTGCCACTGCCACGGCCACTGCCTCTGCCTCTGCCTTGTGAATCCATATTTGGAGACGGTCGAACACAGCTGGAAGATATGGTGAACTCAAGTCTCGCCTTCCGACAAGGGAGAAGGTCCAAGATGGTGCGGTCAAGCTCCGCTGGTCAACAAGAGACAAGAGACAAGTCTTATCCTGGAACGAGAAACAGATGAGAGAGAGAGACAGCAGATGACAAGTCTCACCCACGGATGAGAGAGAGAGAGATGAGAGAGAGACAAGAGACCAAACGGGGGGCTCAGAGATGGGGTGAAAAGGGCAAGACGACAAACGACAAAGGACAAAGGACAAAGGGACGCGCGCAGTGAGCTTCTTAAAGCTCTGGTTGCAGCTTTGAGGGGTCCGAGCACGTGTCGGAATGTTTCATTCCTGGTCATCTCCCGGGTGATCTTCCTGGGTAACACTCAAGCCTGGACCGCAGCGTGGCAAGATGACATTCCCGCGCAACCCTTTGCCGTGCGCACCAAGGTTGCCCCAGAGACGTTCGGTGTCTTGTTGAGACATCTGTGATGGGGAGGGGGAGTGAGGAGTGAGCGGGCATGGACGAGCCCGGGGCCGAAGTTGAGCCGGACGCGAGGCCTGAGGTGATATGGGACTGGAGAGAGGGAAGCGGGTGCCGAGATTCCGACGAGGAAACCGAATTGCTCTGACGGACGGGAGAAACCTGAGAATCACAGACCAGAGGCTGTCAAGCCTTCTGTTACGAACCGACCATATGGGAGGCTAAGGGAGAAGACAAGGAGGAAGGTTAACCGAGGGAAACATGCCGGACGCCAGCGTCTTGGCAACATGTTGGCAAGACCAGGCGGGGCAACAGAGCAGCATGCCTAAACAGGCTCAGGAACATGTTGACATGCTTGACATGTTCGACAGAGCAACATGACAAACATGTTTCCAAGTGGTATATAGCCGCACTCAGTTACATAGTTCTCCTCGTAGTCAATAACAGTTACACAGAATCGAGTTCCTCACGATCATCTGCTATACGTATAGGTCTGCATACTATACACTTGGTTTCCAGTCTCAGCTACATCGCCCCACCCCTACTATATCACCAAGTAAACCACCTCGGGTTTGCCTGTGGACACCTCACGTGTCATATAGCAGCTCGTAACACCTTCGTCCAGTCGACCGCCCACCCAGATGCCTGACATTTTTCGCTTGGATTCCTTGGGAAACTCTCGCCCCTGGAAGTTGATATGATGGAATGCACGATGGGCTCACGCAATGCCATCCGATAGAGACGCCATTTTTCTCCATCGGTGCTGGAAGCTCCCCACAACTGCGACACAGGCGTCTGGTTTCCAGACCAAGATCCGTGGCTTGAGACGCTTGTGGTCAACACACCGACACGGTCCTTGTCCACTGCATCTCTCGTGTCCATGATCTTGGCCTGGCCCATCAGGCAGAAGCAGCCGTTTCTCTGGACCATTTCCAGGCGGTGGGTGAACACCATCTTCCGAAGAGACGTGTATCTGAAGAAGCTTCATCCAAGCTACCCAAGAAGAGAAGCTATCATGTTCTAGGAGTTGGGTAGAGCAGAGTAGAGTGAGCAGGAAGAGGATGCCAACGCTGCCAACCAGGCCAGGACTGCACTGAACGGTGAGCGAGTGTGACGATGGAACATGGACGTGGAGATGGGGGTGGTGTTGCCGCCGCATTGATTCGCGAGACAATTTCGCGAGTATGATACGCAAAGATGTGCTAACGAGCTGCAGATACGCGAGATGCAAAACTCCCCACTGCATGTCTTGACCAACCAACCTGAGTGGGTGTCGAAATGCCGTGGCCACTTGGCCTTTGTCAGGGGGAAGGGGGGAGGGGGCCCTTGGCCGTTTGCATCCGTTGTGCTCACTTGCCCACTTACACACTTACCCTCTCAATCTCTCAATCTCTCACTCTCTCACTCTCTTATACACCTGCACACCTACACACCCATAGCAGTCTCTTGCCCTTTTGCTCCCTTACTCTCTTACTCTCTTCCTCTCCACTCACGGATCCCAGTCAGTCATTTTCTCTCGTCTCGCTCGTCCTTTTCAGCTCCACGGCTACGCACAACAGCCTCTCCAACGTGTCAGCAGAAGCTGAGGGAACCAACCCTCCTGCCCTCCTTTCGGCCGGCCTCACCTCCTTGTCCGTGCCGACGATGCTACGTCGGATGCTTGGTGGCTCAATGCTGCCGCCGGTCGGTGCCACTTCAGCCCTGCCTGGGTGACAGAAAGAGAAAGGATTGGGTTCGTCTTCTACTTCCCTTGCCAATACTCGAAGACCGAGACGTTTGACGCCATCAAGAACATCGATCGGTACAACCCAGACTAGACTGTGAGAACGATTGACATCACCTTCAACCAGTGGTCATCATTGTGTCTGATGACTCTGACCGGACAAGATCTGAAGACAGAATGCATCCTCGAGATGAACCAGCAGGGGGCTCATTGGAGAAGTCAAGGAAGTTCAAAACAAAGCACAGCACAGCACAGTCAGTTAGTGAGTGCCCTGGCCTGCATTGACTGCACTGAACTCCCTCGGTCCAATGACTGACTGACAAAGACGCAGACTCTCACAGACATCCAGCGTCCAATCCAAACTACACCTTTCTTTATCCATACGACTGTTTGGCACCGCCGTGGGCCTTTCTTTGTCTTGGGGCGACGTTCACACAACCTCAGTTGCACATACGGGGCACACATAATGTCGGGGCTAAAAAAGACGGGGTAAACAATGTCGGAGCAAATGTTGGGGTGCACCATCGGGGTGAACATATCAGCCATGATCTCTGCCCTCTGGCCCAGCATGGGGTCCCAGCACACTCAGCCGTCGGTGGGTGAGGTTCTCCACGGAAACTGAACAACTCAAAGAGGATAAAATATGGGTGAACGGTCGAGGGGAACAGGCCGAGCTCGTTGTGCTAAACTACGGAGAAGAATTCCCCCAGGGCCACCAAGATCGGGGGATTTGAACTTTGGGCGCTCGGCGGCAAGAAGGGCACTCGGCACTGCACACACCGGAAAACACTTCTAGAATTTCAACTTTTTTCACTCGACAGGCACTTAGGCATGCCCAGAATTTGACCTTTGTTCTCGACACTCTGGCACCCAGCACCACGTACGCCGGAAACCACTTCCGGAATTCCAACTGTTCCCTGGCGCCCAGCGCCCAGCAATGCACCACGGGGTGCAAACGGCTCAAGCCAAGTTTTCCCCTGACGAAAGTTCAGGTCAAGTGGAGAGGCCACGCCTACGCCCACGCCCACGGAATTCCGACAAGCACGCAAACAAGTTAGTGCAAGACACGAGCGAGTGGGTGGGTGGATGAGTGCGATGCTGAGACTGCGCTGGAGCAACTATGCTAGACTGCGGTGGACTGGCTGCGATGGACTACTTGACAGCGTTGCGGTGCTGTGCGATACCTTTGGGCAGAAAGGATGCACCTCAGGTGGATGGTGTCTGGTGGATTCATCTATACGAAAAGGAGACCGAGCGAAGCCTGCGCCAGAGACTGCCAGCGAATATTTCTGTACTCTACGACTTGGTCGCCGAGCAGAACAATATTCCCCAGTGGTTGCGATAGGGCACAGTGTGAGTGTGCTCTGTATGCCGCAGCCACGGCTCTCAGAGAGACAAATCCTTTCGATCATGTTATTATTGAGGGCGCTGGGTGGATGAATACATCCTACATACTGGAGCAGAGTGATTGGCCATAAGAAACCGATGCCGCTGGGGCAGCTGTAGTTCCAGAACGTGAACCTGGATAGCATTCGACGTAATTTGCCCAGATCCCTTCCAAGCTGTCCATGTCTTGCCGCGAAGCCGAAGAATACCGCTCTTGTTGAACCTCTTAATTGAATGGAATGGAATGGAAGTTTATGCAATTCTCTTTTTGTTGTCATGTACAGTGCAATGCCTCTTAAGCAAACAAAAAGGTTTAACCTGACGCCCATTCACCACCCAAGATGTGCCAGGTCTGAAAAACCAGCTGAAAGAAAGCTCCCTCTGCAAAGGCCGCCTTTCTATGCCATTTCAATCGTTAATTTGTCCGGGTTAATGGCCGACAAAAGAATTTCAAACTCATTAGAGGGCCATGTTGTCTAACTTGTTTCTGTCCACCCTTCCATATGCACCCATGTATACACCCATGCCCCGCTGCAGAGTGCAGAGTGCAGAGTACTGAATGCCGAAGACCGCCTCGATTCCGCTTGGTCGCGCTTTGCTTGTCGAGCACCAAACCATCCCTGAGCACAGTCATAGCACTTTCATATGCCCACACTGTAAACAAGGAACCGCCAGACTCAGATGGAGGTATTGCAGGCAATTTGGCCTCCTCCAGACGTCGACGTGGTGGAATCCCGGGTACACATGCATATGATATGGCCCGGGAGGTGTGTCCGCACGCTCAGATTGCGCCCACAGCGCCACAGCACCTTCGACCGCCAGGCTGAGGACGGGTATGAGGCAGAGAAGCCAGCAGCAAGCGATGATGACTCTCACAACCCCCCGAAGAATCTACCCGGACCCATGGCGGGAAGCGAGGCCGGCGTGGTGGAGAGGTAACCGCACCGACGGTGAGAGGTGGCAACCTCGAGGATGTTCTGGCCTCTGCTAGGGGCAGTGTCCCGCCCGTACCGGCCTTGCAGCTTAATTTCGGGCAGCTGGGTGGGCGGTCGACTGGACGACGGTTTGACAGCCTCTGGTCTGCGATTTCCGTGCAGCGAGACGCCTGGATTTGGAGCGCTCCTCGCAGTCTGGCTCTTCTTCACGCTGGGCTCCCCAGTCTCGATGTTCTCAAACGCACCGTCCCCAGAGGGGTTCGGCACTGATGTCGTTCCATCTCCAAATCGCTGGCAGGGGTCGATCTTCAATCCCGTGTGGCTCACGAAATGATCGACACGCCGGGTGCGTGGAAGCGACACACTCGATCTCGACAGGAGAGCTGTTGTTGGATTGAGCCGCCTGCTCCTCAGCGGCTGGACCGGACGAGACGGACGCGTCAGACGACACCTGCGATTGTCAGAGGATGTCGGTTGACAATATGCAGGACTGCCAATGCTAGGCTTGCTTACCTTCGCGTTCAATGTCCCTGACGTTAACTTTAGCCATAAGCGACGCATCTCAGTTGTTTCCATTATACCAGCTGTTCGTTTGAATGATGTAGACCTTGCTCTGCCTTTTGTCGCGCGCCTCTCTTTCCATTTCCACCTCTGCCACTAGCTTCTTAACGTGGTCCTGCTGTTGTGCGACCAGGTCAGAGATCCAGAGGTGCTCGTCGAAATGATTTTGAACTTGACGGATAGGGTCGCTTCGAGAACACCAGAACAGCAGGTCTTTGGCTTTTGCGTACTCCATCGCCCTCAAGATGGAGTACGTTAAGACCTGGTAAGGCACCCAATCCAGCATTCCTGCTCATCATGGCGACGTCGTCCTCGAGATCTTGCATCTTTCTCGCCAATTTCTTCTTCAAGATGGTATTCACCCGCAGACGCCAACCATGCCCGGACCTGAGTCTCAGGAACCTCTCTCCTCCAGCTCTCCGCACCCTCACCCTGATCTACCTCCATCCTCACCCGAAGTGCCGGACGCGGAAATGGCGGATGTTGCCCCTGCAGAACCCCAATCTCGTCCTCCAGATTTTCAATCTTTCTCGCCAACTTCTTCTTCCAGATGGCAACATCGTCCTCCAGATCTTGAATATTTCTCGCCAACTTCTTCTTCAAGATGGCATTCGTCGTCTGCTTAAGCAGCTCTCTCTGCTCCGCAATCTTGTCTCCGCAAACGCTGTTCTTTGGGTAGTATTCGATTTTCTTCATCGGTGAAGAAATGATGTTCGCAGTCGGCGTCTGGAGCCCTGTAGTGAGGGACGACTGAAGCTCAATGGGTGTGTAAGTGAGTCCTCCTCGGCGGCCGTCGTTGGCTGCCCCTTTTGACCGCCCGACCCGCGTTTGGCCACGCTCCCACTGACGCTCAGACCAGTTTTGCCCCAAGAAGGGATACACGGCCAAGCGATTGCAGGCTTACTGGGGAACTTGAGTTTCAGGGATGGGCGCTTTACCTTGTCAGGGGGTGGAAGAGGCGCGTCGGACATCTCGAATTCGGCCTCGTCGCTGTCGTCGTGGGCTACAGAGTAACTGTCGCAGGAAGGCGAGGTAGGTTCATTCTCCTCGTTGGAATTACAAGACGACAGGAGAATCGTCGAGGAAGTGCTGGACTTCGGGCTCTAGTTTGACAGTGACGGACTTGTGTCTGCCTTTCGTAAGGGATGGTTTGGGACGGCTCTTTCTGATGCCGGAAGATGGATGGGGTTTGAGGATGGATCTCGCCACCAGCTGGGCGTACGCTCCGACCGGTGTTTCATGTACCGACCGTCCTATCAATCAATCTTCGACCTTGGAACAAGCCCTGATCCGAGACCACTCGGCGCAGATGAGGTTGCAGAAGCTCCTGGCGTTCTCGATGTAGCTGCCGGACCTCGACAATCTGGCTGCAGAACTCTAGGTCTTCTAACAGATGGGATGGACGCGTTCGTCAATGGCTCAGATCCGCTGGATGGGGGTATAGCAGGTGGACGAGTGCCCCGCGAGCCCATGCCACAGGAAGGCGGTGGTGCTTGGATGGCTGGCGGCGCTGAAGGCTTGAAGGTTCCAGGTGCATGGGTGTTTGACTCGACATGATCGTGGATGGCTCCATGGGTGAGGACTGGCCGGTCAACTGGTCGAGGAATTGAATGCCGGATGGGATGTTGGAATGACTCGCACTGGGTGAGGATCATCAGAGGACTGGAGTGGAATAGCTTTAAGGTCCGTAGAGGGCGGTAATTTGCAATTCATCATCGGCTGCGGCGTCGAAGCTCCCAGCAATGATAACAAAGTCTGGGTCAAATTCATTGGCGATGGGCATGACGACGTTTTGGAACGCGTACATGTAATCACCGCCACCCATGCCTTTCGACGGCCAGGGGATGTTGACGTTTCTGTCGCAGACGTAAGTGTTTGCCACAATGGAGTGAGTGAAAGTTCGTGGGCTTACTTTCCCTCGCCAGCATCAATGCCACAGTGATCCATGTCGCCTTCGTTCCCTGAAGGATAGAAGGTTCCGTTCATATGGACATGCAAAGATATGTAGAGAACATTGGGGTCATCGTAGAATGCTTGTTGGCAGCCAGCGCCACCTCGAATCGGCCTGGTGAGATGTCAATGCTGATGGTATGCCGGAGACTCTTGCCAGGATGAATGACCTGTCGACCTCCGTCCTGCGGTACTTAGCTAAATAGTAGCCTTTGTCGCCGAATTGGTGGGAAAATGTATGAATAATTCCTTCAGTCCTGGCCTGCTCCACGAATGCGGTCGACCAGCTGCGGGGACATTGGTCGATTGAAGCTGCGCACCTGAAAGATCAACTTGTGCAGATCACGTCCACCGCCGGCGCTGTATAGATGCCACATCTCCGGCGTAACTCGAAATTCGTGGCCGCCTTTCTTCAGGTATCCGCGATCTGTAGCATCCAATAGAGCGTCCATCAAGCATCTGACCTCTGCACTGACTGCGCTGGACTGCCCTTGAGTATGTTTGACGTCCCAAACACTGACTTTTTGGCAACTTTTGTCCGAGGATTTGCGGGATGAAAGCGTAGCGCTCATATATGTGGAAGAGCTTGATACCGAACAACGCCACGACGAGCGAGATGACAGCCGCGATGATGGTGTCCACTATGACCGTCACAAAACCGTTGGCCGCAGCAGGATCCAGGGCCAGCGCAAACGGTTGCTGGGCTGTGGACCAGGATCTGCCGCACGGGTGCCCAGGCCAGCCCATTTAACCCACGTTGCGGTCTGGGTGCGGACAAGGTGCTGAGGCGTCCCTCCGCAAATCCTTCCTTGCTGATTTTGCATGGGACAACACGAGTCTTGCTATGGGCGGCCACAACCAGCCAAACCAAGGGTGATTTCATAAACCCTACTCGAGGAGCACTAAAAGTGGTGTTTGGGTCGACGGTTGGACTTTTGATCTTGATCGGCGTCGCCCAGATGTTGGTGTTTGACGGTGTATTGTTTCGGAAGTTCGATTGATCCAGCCTTTCTTCCGGAAGGACCGCGTAGACTCCAATTGCCCAGGTGTCTTTGGAGGACTCATAGGTAACGTCGTGGAAGAACCTTTGGGCGTCGAGGGCTCGTCCGAGAAAGTTGCACATTGTGGTAATCCCCCACTGCAAATACTGCCAACAACTTGTGGTTAAGGAGCGCCGCAATCGCTGTGCTGTGGATAGTATTCGATTTATTCATCGGCGAAGAAGTGACGTTCGCAGTCAGCGTCGTCCGGAGCCCTGTAGTGAGGGACGACCGAAGCTCAATGAGCGTGGAAGTCTTTCTGGGCTGTCGTCGGCCCGTCATTGTCTGCCCCTTTTGACCGCCCGATCCAAGTGGATGGATGTATGCCGACGTGCCTCGCGCCGAGCGACCAGCTATGCTGCGTGACGTTCAAGAAACGGCCTCGAGGCTGGGGCGAGGGCCCGGCCTTCGCATCATTATCGACACCACGGCCATCCTAGGCCAGGGCCACAACCTGCAACTGGGTAGTCCTCATGGAGCCGTCCCGACATGCAATGGCCGATGATGATCTCTGTCGCCGGCGGGTATATTGGCTCTGCGAAATCGCAACCATCACCCGCCTCGGAAGGGGTCTCGACAACAAACTGCGGTTGAATCACGCCATCATGGACCAAAACTCCAGTAATGGTGTCAATTTGCGCTTGGTGGATCCTGCACCTCGGGTTTGCCACGGCCGGGCACACATTTGGCTTGTCTGCTTTCACCTTGACATAAACGCCATTTCGCAGCCGCTGCCGGCGCGGTGTCTGTGCGACGGGAGGGTCATACATGTTCATGCTGGCCCGCTGGGAACGGCTTAACTGAGGAGAGGTGGTCATGCTCGTTTGCCGGTCCAGATGGGGTGGCGTCGTCGAGCTGGTGCGGCGTTGGAAGCCTGGATGCTGTCGTCGAGCACCGTTTGTTGCTTGACTGCCACCCTGCCTACTCTTTGATGCTCACATTGCCGGTCGAGGAGATGGAGCGGCGTCGTCGAGCTAGTGCGGCGTTGGAAGCCTGGATGCTGTCGTCAAACTGTTGCGGCATTGGAAGCTTGGTTACTGTCGTCAAGCTGGTGCGGCGTTGTAAGCCTGGTTGCTGTCGTCGAGCACCGTTTGTTGCTTGACTACCATCCTGCCCACCATCCTGCCCACTTCTGATGCTCACATTGTCGTTCTCCTCACATGATGGAATGAGCTCACTAGCAATGCTGCGGACGAGTACCGCAGAATCTGAATAAGGAAGCTCTCGAACCACATCGTAAGACCGTATTGGCCGAGAAGGAAACCTGGGTAGCTTTTGGCCCAAAGTATCGAACACCTGCGAGCTTCTCGCCATCGAGGCCGCAAGAGGTGGCGATAGTCGAAGTAACTTCTGAAGAGGCTCCAGAAGGCTGTGTCGGCGTTTATGGCAGGTTGATGCAAGCTCTAGGCGGAGACAACGGCCCCCATGGGAAACTGATTGTCGATTGCTGCCACTGCGACTGCGTGAACTGGGATTGTTTGACCTCAGATAGGTGCTGCGTCAAGGATCAACAAGTTTAGCGACTCCGCTGGCCTGACTGCGGTGGACTGACTGCGCTGGGCTGTGCTGGGCTTTGTTTTCTCTTGTTGACCATGTTCGCTTGCTCTTCCATCTTGCCCGCCACCCCTGGTGGATTCGCTGGTCCCCGCAGATTCGCAGCCGGAAGGTGCAGAACTAGGTAGGATGTATCCACGCCCGATCGTGCTGATGCCCGTGGCTCTTTGGGGATGTCCAAATCGTGCTTAGTAGGGTATTTCGAAGATGTGCCCAGAGGGACGTGATGTGGGTTCCAGCTCCGCTGGCCCGTCCGGTAGAAGAAGAACTATAGATTCTCGGGCTGGCACCTCACACTGAAGAGCATTGTGGAGGCAGACACGCATTCTGGGTATTGGGTCAGCTTTGATAAATGCAACATGGGACCCTGAGTATACCTAAAGGAGGTAAGGAGGCGATAGAGAGGCGACGCAGGGGGTGGCCTCTGCTTAACGGAAGGGCTGGGACGCTTATCTAGGACCGGGAATGGGACCTAGCTCCTTCGCTGTACCCAACCAGATAGGGATAAGGCTGTTCTGGTGCTGGTATAGCTGGCAAAGATAGCTAGCAAAGACGGCCATGTCATTTGGGAGGGAGCAGCATCTGGTCCGCCAGGTGCGTGTTACCCGCCCAGCTTGCGAGTCTAACCCATTCCACACTTCTCCCTCCCAGCATCGACTGCCACGAAAGGCACGGTGCCCAGGGGCTTGGCACTGCACGATATATTTGCTGTTCAGTTCCTTCGTTCCTCCTGGGGCAATCAATCAATTCATTGCCTACGCTTCCGGCTTTTCCTTGTCCGGTTGAGCACTCAATCGGCAAGTGCTCAGCCCTGTGGTGAGGAGGGTTATCATCGTGTTCGTGCTGCAAGAGCCTAAATCAGCGGGTCTGAGGAGCACTTGGCCCAGGTATGTCCTGTCCTGTCCCTACTGCGTCTGTGGCCAAACCAAGACCGACATGATGCCATCGGACTGTCCAAACAAGGAGATTCGAGCCTATCGGTGGTGACGAGGACCATATGGCGAAGGATTACCCATCCCATCATATATCCAAACGAGACTGTCTAAGCAAGAGCATGAGGAGTACTTGGCCCAGGTGTGTGTCCTGTCCCTACATCTGTGGCCAAACCAAGACTGACACGATGCCGTAGGAGTGTCTAAACAACGAGATTCGAGCCTGACGAAGACCATCTAGCTCGAGATTGTCCTCAGTCTCAGCCTCGAAAGACGACTTGTAAGTTCTACACGGTAACGAGGAAGACTATCTGGCATGAGATTGCCCTGAGTCTCGAACGATGACTTAGAACATCAGCACAGCAGCGAGGAAGACCATCTGGCTCGAGATCGTCCTCGAAAGAGGATTACAGCATCTATAATAAGGCCATCTATACAGCAACAAGGAAGGCCATCTATAACGAGATTGTCCTACCTCAGCCTCGAGATTGTCCGCAGCCTCGAAAGACGACTTGTAACATCTGCAACGAGGAAAGGAATCTGCAACGAAGGTCACCTGCAACGAGGCATCATCTGCAACGAGGCAACATCTGCAACGAGACAACATCTACAACGAAGACCATCTGGCCGAGATTGTCCTCAGCCTCCAGAGACGACTTACGACATCTGTACAGCAACGACTTGCAACATCTGCCCCAGCCTCGACTTGCAACATCTGCAACGAAGACCATGCAACGAGACAACATGTGCAAGGAAGACCATCTGGCTCGAGATTGTCCTGCCTCAGCCTCGAACGACGACTTACAACATCTACAACGAGGACGACCATCTGTAACGAGACGACATCTACAACGAAGAAGGCCATCTGGCTCGAGATTGTCCTGAGCCTCGAACGACGACTTGTAACATCTGCACAGCAATGACATACAACATCCACACCGCAGCGAGGAACACCAGCTGGCTCGACATTATCCTGCCTCGAAACAGAACTTGCCGTAACTGCGGACGAAGACCATCTAGCTCGAGATTGTCCTGCCTCAGCCTCGAAAGATGACTTACAACATCTACAACGAGACGCCATCTGCAACGAGGAAGGCCATCTGGCTCGAGATTGTCCTGAGCCTCAAACGATGACTTGCAACATCTGCACAGCAACCAGGAAGGCCATCCAGCCGTCCTCGGTCTCAGCTCCGAGATTATCGTCAGCCACAAGATTGTCGTCAGCCTCGAACGATGACTTGCAACATCTGCAACGAGGAAGACCATCTAAAACGAGATTACACTGCCTCAGCCTCCTCGAGATTGTCCACAGCCTCGACTGCAACAAGGAAGACCATATATGGCTCGATGTCCTGACCCTGGAACGATGACTTACAACATCTACCCCAGCCTCGACTTGCAACATCTGCAGGGTAACGAGGCAACATCTGCAACGAGTAAGGCTATCTGCAACATGGAAGGCTATCTGGCTCGTGTAAGTCTCCCACCATTCTCTCTCAGGACCATTGCTGTCCGTTCTGCTGATGTGCCCTCCAGCTACGAACGATGTCCTATGCCTACCGGCCGCCCATCGTACCTTCAATCGGCCGGTCGTCCTACGAACCATATCAGAGATTGTTTAAACATACAGAACGAACTATAAAAGAGATGGAACCTTAATACATACTTGACCCTGGGGTAAATACACATAACAAACTATGAAAGAGATGGATACTTAATAGATACTTGACCGAATACACAGCATGAACTGTGAAAGAGATGCATACTTGATGGATATTTGACCCTGAGGCATCCTGATATCCACCCAAGCATCGTCCAGACCATACCACTACCACCTTGACAAACGGCTGGACATCAACGAAGACCGGGGATACTCGGTATTGAACCGCTTGTCAACATCCTGACGCCAGAAACTGTGTCGATCTCTCGCCCATACCGTCATTGAACCGTTCTATCTGACATCGGCTGATCTAAGCGGCTCCGATCGTCACCCACGTCCCTACCTGCGCAGCCACGCCCGTCCACCCTCGATCTACCCGCTGCCGCCGATGGGTCGGCCTCTTTTTGTCCTCGTTCCCGCTCGCCGTTGCAGTGGCGGAACGGCAACGTGTCGTTGGTCTAGATCCACGGCATCGCCTCTTTATCGACCACTACAGGCAGAAGCTTCTCTAAGGCTGGCCGTAGGCGAAGGCTTTGCATTATCGATGCCATGCCGGAGTTGTTTACACACCTGGTGCCCGCTGTTACAACACGGGACAGCCGACCTGGAAGGCGACTGCAGACTCAAGCACCTACCTGGCGACTCCATCTACCGCCGCCACCGCAGCATGAATCGACAGAAGACACAGTCATACAAGATCTGCCGCCTCAGATGGGAGTTCTACAGTGAATGCGGCGCTCAATGTATGATGCGGATGGGGAGGGACCTGGGTAAGGACCTCGAAGTGCTTTGGGAGGCCATGGCTCGGTTCAGCCTCGCCACGGTTTACCCAATGCGTCCTCCACCGGTACATGCGACTTGACGACGACGACGACGAGGGCTTCATGTCCGATTGAGCATGATGGGGTCGTGAAGAGAGGTCAACAACACTCGAGGGCAATTGGACGCCGACGCCCAAGTCCACAGAGTTGATTTCCGACACCCACGCCATCAGCCATCAGCCATCAGCCATCACATCGGCTGCAAGACATGCAAGATGCACGGTGCACGAGCACAGACGACATGCACAGGGGGCAGCGTTGGCAGGAACCGATTCTTCGATCGATCGATTTTCTTGGCACTCCAGAGACTAAGGAATCGATTCCTGATCGAACTTGATCGAAACCCTATAATCTGATTGGTTAGGGTAATATTATTGCGTTCCGGATATCCGAATATAGTATAGCTTATTTATCTATACTACTTTAGGATAGATTCTATAATATTCTTAAGCGAGGAAAAGTCTAGTCACGTGTATCCACTTTTTCTCGAGTAGAATACGTACTAACTTAAAATAGTAGCTACCTAAGCCTAAAGAATCGATTCCAGCCAACCCTGTTCCTCCTTGGTTACTGTTCCTGCTACATCCTGCAGGCTCTCCTGCGATCGATTCTGCTGCAGCGACTGCACGCCGACCTCAACGGTTTGGTTTGGTTTGGTTTATTTTTGTTGTTGTTGGCAGCCGAGCGAGACAGCGTTACGGCCAGAACACCGCGCCCATCGACGCCGGCGGCCCCTGGACAGGCCTCTGCGTTCTTGCACGTTGCATGCGGACGGGTTCGATCCCCGTACAATGGCAGCGGCCAACCTTTGAAGCTTGAGGGGAAAGCTGGGTTGGGGGGCCTGTCCCTGAGCTGCTCCACGAATGCGGTCAAGCAGTTGCGGGGACATTGGTCGATTGAAGCTGCGCACCTGGAAGATCAACTCGTGCAGATCGCGTCCACCGCCGGTGCTGTACAGATGCCGCACCTCCAGCGCAACTCGAAATTCATGGCGGCCTTTCTTCAGGTATCCGCGATCCGTAGCATCCAGTAGAGCGTCCATCAAGCATCGTCCCACGCCTGATTTGCGGGATGAAAGCGTAGCGCCCATATGTTGGTGTTTGACGGGTGTATTGTGGGCGTCGAGGGCTCCACCGAGAAAATTGCGCATTATGGTATCCATCACCCTCCTCGGATGGGGTCTCGACAACAAACTGCTGTTGAATCACGCCATTTCGCTGCCGGTGCGGTGTCTGTGCGACGGGAGGGTCATACATGTTCATGCTGGCCCGCTGGGAACGGCTTAACTGAGGAGAGGTGGGCATACTCATTTGCCGGTCGAGGAGATGGGATGGCGTCGTCGAGCTGACGCGGCATTGGAAGCCTGGATGTTTTCGTCGAGCACCGTTTGTTGCCTGACTACCGTTTTGTTGCTTGACTGCCACCCTGCCCACTTTTGATGCTCACATTGTCGGTCTCCTCGCATGATCGAATGAGCTCACTAGTAATGCTGCGGACGAGTACCGTAGAATCAGAATAAGAAAGCTCCCGAATCACATCGTAAAGACCGTATTAGTCGAGAAGGGAACGCCCTTCTTCTGTCGAGTCGCAGATCCTGCCGATGATACGAAGTAGGTTCGGACGGATCGCGGGTTTGCTGTGACCCTAGGTAGCCTTTGGCCCAAGGTATCGAACACTCGCGAGCTTCTCGCCATCGAGGCCGTAAGAGGTGGCGATAGTCGAAGCAACTTCTGAAGAGGCTCTGGAAGGTTGTGTCGGCGATTATGGCAGGTTGATGCAAACTCCGGGCGGAGACAACGGCCTCCACGGGAAACTGATGTCGATTGCTGCTCTAACGGCCATGTGAAGTGGGGTTGTTTGAACTTGGATTGTGTGCATTTCCGCTGAAGCACGTCTTGTCTCCCTGGTGCCTCTTCCTTGCTGCTTCGCCTCCTAGTCAAGCCGTGTTTGATGAATGAGGCTCCCTTCACCACCCCGCCGCCCACCTTTCCGACACCTTTCACGGGTGCACCAATTACCTTCCCGGCTGGCGCGAAGGTACCTGAAAAGGTTGATGTCCCTTGCCGGGCTCGGGTGATGTAGTCGGGTCCTAGCCTGGTTGACAGCCTCCTGTCCTGCTAGATCCCAACGTCTTGTCTCTGGAGTCCTTGTCTCTTGAGTCCTTTGGTCGAAGCTGGTAGCGATGGGCGGCGGGGTATATCGAGAGCGTTCGACATTGACAACGGTCTCAGCCCTCCTTGCGTAACGCCGTGTGTAGCTGGAGTTCGATATGCTTTTCTTGAGGAAGGCCGTATGTAGCTGGAGTTCGATATGCTCTTCTTGAGGAAGGCCGGATGTAGCTGGAGTTCGATATGCTCTTCTTGAGGAAGGCCGTATGTAGCTGGAGTTCGATATGTCGGTATCGGGCTCAGTCCTTTTCTTTCTTCTTTGACTTGTTACTCAAACCGCCACCAGTCTGCGAAGAAGCTGAAACCTGCTTGCGTATCGAAGACGAGAGGGTTGGCCAGAGGACTGATCTTGACAGTAAGTTTGCTGGATTCTTGACCTGGGCGTATGGATCGTTGCTTGCAGCATTGGGCGAGGGTGCTCTTCTGCGAAGAAGCTGAAACCTGCTTGCGTATCCAAAGCGAGGCCCCTGCCATCTTTCTCAGAGGAGGGCGGTGTCGAATCCCCAGCACCACTGGGAAACGACAGAGATGCGGGAGAGGTGAAGTCCTTGGGCTGTTACGCGGTGGACGGGTGAGTGGCAAGCGACTCCATGATTGCAGGGACGTAAGGTTGGTCGCTGCGGCGTAATAGAGCGGTCGCAGCTTCTGTATCCTTTCGATGAGAGAGATCGATGAAGGACGAAAGCAGTTTGGAGAGGATGAAAAACAGATCTGATGCCGGTAACCTCGGTGGCAAGGCGGAGCGTAGGCAATGGATGGATTGATTGCTAGGAGGAACGAATGGACTGAAACAGCCATCTATCCGTTGAGTACCAAGCCCTGGCACAGTGCTTTCCGTGACAATGGTGGTCCTTCCAGATGCCGATTTGGAGCAGCGTTGTCGGAAACTGCGCAGTGGCGCCGCAGGCATATAAGCTGCGCTCCCCCCCCTTTCGCATTGAGTCCCTACAGCCTCTCCGATCTCCCGCAACCTTTCCACCCACTATGCAGCAACGTCTTAGCTCACGATTCATTTCAAAGCACAAGGAAAATGTGAGATAAAGGCCAAAGCCTCCAATAGAGGCTCTTCCTGACGTTAACAGCCTTATAGATACAATCCAATCGGTGGTCACTCCACAATATACCTACATTCTTATAAACACTATCCTTTGGGAGTGGAGCAACAACTTGAAGAACGGTTCCCCACGAATGTCTCTCGTCTCCGGCGCCGATTTGACCCAACTTGGGTCCAGCAAATTTGGGCACACCGGCTCAACAGAAATCTGGGTTGGGTTGGGCCAGCAAGCAAGAACACCGCAATTCCCGAGTCGATCCAGAGGGACATGTCAGAGGCTTTGGCCATGACCTTGACCTACATTTCCACGATTCATCTCAAGCAAATCTCGGCGAACAAAGCACAAGGGAACGGTGAGATAAAGGTCGAAGACTCCAATAGAGGCTCTGCCTGACGTTGACAGCGTTACAGACACAATCCAATCGGTGGTCACCCCACAACATACCTGTATTCTTATTAACACCACAAACAACTTTGGGGTGGGAACAACAACTTGAAAGAACGGTTCCCCACGAATGTTGTCCTGTCTCTTGTCTCTCGTCTCCGGCGCCGATTTGACCCAACCTGGGTCCAGCGAATTTGAGCACACCAGTGGGCCAGCAAGCAAGAACACTGCAATTCCCGAGTCCAGAGGGACATGTCAGAGGAGGTTTGGGTGGGCCTTGGGACATTGTTGAAGAATCAGTAGTCGTTATTGAAGAAGCAGTGGTCGTTGTTGAAGAATCAGTTATAATACAAGTAGAAACTATATTTCCACCCACTATACAACATCGTCTCAGTTCCCCCTTTCCACCATTGTACAACATCGTCTCAGTTCACGATTCATCTCGGCGAATAGAGCACGAGAGAAAGGTAAGAACTGTCGATAGATACCGTTGTCGGGCGGGAACGCAAACGGTGTAACGGACGTTGGTATTGCTGGCTGGGACGGCAGCCCAGCTCCTGCTCCATAGCTGAATGCCAGGAAGGGAAACGGTGCAACTGACGTCGGTGCTGCTGGCTGGGACGGCAACCCGACTCCCAGCCCTGCGCAGGCCTTCTGGCTGGGGCTAAAGAGACTGGGGAGAGTCCGCTTGAGGGTGGCAGGCAAGATGCTGCTGGGTGTGCTTGGTATAGTCTGGTGGTTTCATCAAACTGCTGACGGATGCCAGCCGCGACCGTGCAGGAAGAGGGTGACGGATGGCCAGAGAGCCAATCTGCTTTTCGGAGTGTTTGGTTGCGGAGTTCAGATTGACGGCCTTCCAGGTGTCCCATGTCGACATTGTAGACGGGTTTCTTCTTCTGGTAGCCATCCAGTTTCTCGCTCTTGAATTTAGCTCTTGAATTTCTAGCAAGTAGCACGATCTCGCTTGAACAATGTCTCGTCCATCTCAGATGTCAATGTTTCACAAAGGCGAGCGAGCGAGCGAGCGACGGCACAGACTGCATTGTGCCAGACTGCGCTACGTTGCACTGACTGCGCTGGACTGCCCTCGAGTGTGTTTGATGGCCGAACTGTTGGGCTTTGAACGGTCTTCAAGCGCTTCGCACTGCATTCCTCGTCCTTGTCGTCCCTTCCATCCCTATCCTCGTCCGCGCGCTGAACATCCTTCACAAAATCCTTTCTTGCTTGAAGATGTTTCCTCCTCGTCAAATGGAAGTCCAAGTTGGCAGACGCATTCTTCTTGGTCGATCATTGGAGTCTTCGCAGTGGATGTCGAACCAAAGATGGTTGTGATTGCTGGCCGCAGGGTTGTGGTCTGGGAATTCGTAAAGGAGGAGACTCTGGAACTCTGTCTTCGTGTCTGCGTCTGTAGCTGCGGCGACGAGATCGAAGTCGTGCGTTGCTGATTTTGACGGGGAATCCGATGTTATACGAGCTGGTGGTTCCAGCCGGTGGTGTTGCACTTGGTTCTCTCCCCCAGCTATCTTACTTTCCCCAGCTCAACGCCCTCAAGGATCGCCATGACCACCCGAGGCTGAAAGGGGTTCTGGAATGGCCGCGAACCTCCAATCATGCTGTAGACACAGACACCGTATGCCCAAATGTCAGCCGCTGGGCGATACAATGGCACGCTCCACCAAGACATCAGCTTTGATGTATTCCGCAATTCGCAGGATCTCGGGACGGGAGCGACAGCCAACGCGGCTTTAAGAACATGGATGGCATGCCTCGGGGCGATCTTGTTCCCGGTCTCACACCCGGGTTCATCGCTCAAGGTGGAGGCGGAGGAGGAGGTCCTTATAAATGCCCAATTGTGTTGCTTATTGGTTATGCCCGCTGGTGCTGATGGCAATCGTAGTCCATTCCTCCTATGACATCAGCCTCCCCCACGTTTCGCCAGGGCATCATGAGCCCTCAAGCACCACATGGTGTTTGACACGTTATCTCGGCCGGTCAAAGCCTTCACTCGCGATATGCAGGAATCTGGAAAGCCAGTTCGGCTCAAACTTCGCCCAAGTGTGCCTGGAGTTTTGCTAAAGTAGAGGCTTTGAACCAATTAATGGCTCAATAGGCAATGCCCCTTCCTGGATGCCATTAATATCCCATATGTACCCCGAAAGTCCCTCGCCGTCCGAGTGGCGGCGGCTTCAAGAGGCTGTCTCGAGGCTTGAGGGGATTGAGCAGATGACCTACTCGCAGACCGGTCTCTAAGGTAGCGGAACATAATTTTCAGATCAGGCTCTCTCTCCCAGTATTGGCGGGGCCTTGGAAAGCAATACCCGTTTGCTTTCAGCCTTATGTACATTCCTTTGCAAAGACAGTTGGATTGTTAGAAGGTAACGGAATGGGTTCCTCGCATTGGCTCCAAGACAACTTCCGACACGTCATACATCAGACCCATCAGAGAGCAGCAAACAAAAAGAGCAAGCAATGAAGGCAATTCCCATTGAGAGTGGGCCCGTTGCATGCTATTGAATGCATGTCGCTGGTTTCCATCACAATAATAGTCGCCATATTCCATTATCCCAGAGATGGAAGGTTTATGATCGAACACGAGCGAGTGCACTCGAGTATCTGCGCGGGTCGCCTTCCGGGTTCTTCTGAGCCACGACGAACTGTGCAGGAGCCGGCACTGGCGGGTACACAGAATGAATGGATGCCTGTACGGAATTGATGCTGGTACATGCGAACGGCCTCACCGTGGTTAATGCCCGTCAAGATGGTATTGGCCGGCCAGTCATCCGCAATGGCCAAGAAGAGGCTTCAAGTCTCGAAGGAGATCAAGCAGGAGGAACACAACCTCGAAGGCATTGCCTTGGAAATGGCACGGTCAGCGAACAGAGTGCTAGTTGTGCTCGAAACCTTCTGTTCCCCCCCCCGTTACCGTTCATGCGGCGCCCTGCAGGCTCTCCTGCGATACACGAAGGGGTCAACTAGTCGGGGTCAACTGGTCGGGGGTCAACTGGCTCGGAACGTAATCGCTGGCACAGAAAAGTCTGCTGCAGCGACTCCACGCCGACCTCCAGCGTTTGGTTTGGTTTGTTGATGTTGTTGTTCTTGTTGGCAACCGAGCGAGACAGCGTTACGACCAGAACATCGCACCCATCGACGCTGACGACCCCTGGACAGGCCTCTGTGCGTTCTTGCACGTTGCATGCGAACGAATTCGATCCCCATACAATAGCAGCGACCAACCTTCGAATCTAGGGGGAGGAAAGCTGGATGGGGGGCCCCCGAAGCGAGACTCGGGTTTCCAGAGGACAGGGATGTGAAACAGGTGGGAAAAGAAGACCCTATGCAGAGCTTTGGCAGCGGGAGAGGTTGGCCGTGATGGGATACCGTATTTGGAAACGGGTGAATCAACGCTCCCAAAACCCGAGAAAGCCGACCGGCCAGGACGAAGATGCAAGGCTCTCCGTGGTCCATCAACTTGTTTTCCGCAGAAACAAGACGGGGGGTGTCTTATCCGCTGGAACGGCGGTGCCAGGAGAGGATTGGGCGGTGGGCAGGTGTCCATGCTGGCTCAGAATCTCGACGTATTCTGCTGCTTGCCTGGCAGATCCCAGATCGCGGGCGGAGGGGACAGTTGCGTATCTCGTGACAATTAACACAGGTATTTGACCCTGCCGACCACGGCGCGGACTGGAGCAGGGCCAAAGACGAGATCTGCCTTTGGGTTGAAGTCGTCGGCGTTCTTGCGTCGGCGGATATTGTCGAGGGCCTTTTCCTCCTCCCTGCATATCAGTCTCGCAACGTGCAGGATGGTCGCCCCCGCAACGTTGTAGTCCTCGGTGGCGTCATCGAGCTCTGTGAGTGCATGCTGCAAACTGACGGCTGGGGAAAGAGATCCTAACGTTTCGGTCCGTCAGGCCTTTAGTCAAGTTCATGGCATATCCCGCGAGCCCCAATGCCGGACCGGAAAAGGATAGGTTTCGCAAGAAAGCTGACATGATAGTGAGGTTGGCGATCACCGAGTCGAGCTATGCGGGATCCACGAGCCAGGTGTTTCGCGAATGTGTCGTTCGCATCTCCGTGGCATATTCTTCTCTGGGCCGGTTGCTTCGCCCACGATGCCGTGGCGAGAGGTGGCTGGATCGTCGACCTGCTCCCTCTCCTGTGAGATGCTGTGCCGTGATCAAAGCCTCGAGCCGTGTCCCACGGTGCACGAGGCTCTGCCATACCGGACGTCCAGAGAGACGTGCTCTTGCTGCCGCGAGACTCCCAAAAGAGAACTACGGGCGTCGACACCGGCATTGCGAGCAGGCCGACCTTCTGAAGCGCATACAGCATCTTCTTCGCTGCCATGCTGGGCCGGCCAGCGTATACCGGGAGGATGGGCGAGATGGCATTGCCGCTTTCAAAGAATAGACGATTGCCTTGTCGTCTCCAAACAGGGCTATGTTCAGCCAGCCATGGTCCATTCGAAAGTGATCTGGGTTAGCGCCAATCGCGCACCCGGATACATGGCATTTCCGGATGGGGGTGGAAATTGGCGCCTCTCCCAGTGTGTCGCTGCAACAGGTCATCCTCAACAGCCAGCGCGAATTTGAATCCACGGCCCGGAAGCATTGATGCAATGGTATAACCTAAGCGGCCCAGAACACGTCTCAATTCACTCCAGCGGCTTCTGGCTCAGGAGCATGGGAGGGATTGGAATGCGTGGCCCATAGCTTTTTCCTGCGTTCTAGATCTTCTGGACTAGGAAATCCGCTTGTCATCCGTGGTGACGTATTTGAGACCGTCTCGTATGCAAATGTAGCACAACTCCTCCCGAGTTCCATGCGAATATGGCAGCCTTTTCCTCAACATCGAGGCCGACCACGTGGAAATGAGTCTCGGCTTGGTTCCCCCCCTCCCTTACACGCGAGTGGCCTCATGTCATTGTTGACTTCAATATGCTTGCTGAGCTCTCTGCTTATAGCTCTGTCGCTTTCGAGGTTGAATCAAATGCAAAGTTCTTGTCTGTTGCGCAGCAAGGCTCCGTGTGCCGATTTCTTGTCCAACCTGGACGCACCAAGCCGATCGAGCGCCCGTATAATTGATCAGAAGGTGTGGTCTCTGTGACGGGCGAGAAGAGGGTTATTGGACACGAAGAGCCGGCGTTAGCACCATACATGACAGACATAGCTATTGCTCGTGTACCGAAAGGGAAAGGGCCGTCAGGTGGACACCCCACCTCTCGATTCACAGTTTGATCTCCGGAGGACAGGCAAATTCGATGGGTAGGTAGCTTGGGAGCCGAGTGACTTGTCGCCGCTGGCTGGACGATGACATTTGTGGATGAGGACGGCGTGGTACATGGATTCCACGGAAGCCGGCAACATTTTCCAGGCCCGTCGTTCTGGCACGAAATCACATCCCGTACCGGTCCATACGAACAAGCTCCATATCCGTCCCATCGAGCTTGCTCTTCCTTCTCCTGCCCGTACGGCAGAGGGCCCCGCGTAACGGGCCACGATACAGAGACCGAGATGGACGTGGGACATCATCGTGGATGACCGAGGACGTTCGGGACAACCTCTGCAGATGATTACGTTCGAGTTGTGGATGTCGACGAATCGACTGAACTTTTGACTGTTATTTCTGGTCCGAAAGCTCCTTTTTCTTGACATATACGCCATCCTTAATCCGGCGAGCGAGCCAGAGCCGTGTATGTGGTGCACATGAACCAGCAAGAGTAGAACAGGAGCTTCGTGCACGTATGCCTCAGCCCACACCGACTAGGGAGCAGTCTAAGGAATCCCCGGTCCGGAGAAAGGAGGTCACCGTCAGATCTAAGAGATGCTCTGGCTCAAGATATGGTGAAACTGTTAACCACCGAGCGGATTCCGGGTCGATTTCGACGTCTGTTTGGCTCGAATGATGCTCGACAGCAATTTCAGCAGGGGCCCCGTGAATCTTGGCCGGGGCACGGGAACCATGCACGCTCATATTACTCTTCCCATTCGTCTGCGGCTGTTGTCCAGGCTGGGTGGCTGCCATTTGGAACTGAACTGCGAATGCTTTTGAACGAAAGAACAACGATATCGTGGTAGACGTAGCAGGATAGGAGGAGGTCTGTCGGCCTGGAGTGTGGATAGATCTTGACCCCGGAAGGACCGTTGTGTAGGCAAGGAGAAGGGAGATTTTGGCCTTTGGATGCGTCTGTCGGGTCTCGTGCGGCTTCAGGCGCTCCCACGCAAAAGTGAGGTAGTCGAATGCGGCTTCGACTCTCTTCCAACCATTTTCCTGCTCCCAACGGTCAAAGTCGCTCGGCTTCAGCGTGGCTAGGGGTTGGGGGAGTGCGTGGGACTGGTTCATATCGGCGACCAGAAGCTGTAGCATGGCCTGACGGTCGGCACTAACAGACGAAGGTAAGCTTGTGGGCTCGTGGGCCAGGAAAGAGGGTTGGCTCACCTCGATTCCATGTCGAATTCGTGAGATATGCACTGGAGCACCGGCTAGATGTTCAGGTTTGGGCGATTTGCAAGTGTACAATGCACAACGGGTGTAAACGGCCTCCAAGTTTTCCTGACGAAAGGCCAAATGGCTGCTGTGGCATTCTCACAACCACGGATGGAATGCACGGGCCACAACGACATGGCGAGAATCCAACAAAGCAACACAAAGTAAAACACTGCATCGACTGCGCTGTGACGGCTCTGGTACTGACGTTGTTCACCCCGACACTATTCACATCATGTCCCGCGGGGCAGACAAAGTGTCCGGGGTCAAAGACAAAGAAAGGTGTCGGGGTGTGCCCCGTATGTGAACTAGTTGCGGTGGACAGACTGCGCTGGACTGCGATACACATTGGGCGAGTGAGTGAATCAGTCTGCGTCGAGAACAAAGACACGTCCAGGTGAATGCTGAGTCCCAGAGTGAGTGCTTGGTGAAAAAAAGTTCGAATTCCAGGAGTGCCTTTCTTACCCTCTACCTTTTTGCCCTCTACCTTCTCCCTCTACCTTCTCCTTCTACCCTCTCCTTCTACCCTCTACCTTCTACCTCTACCCTCTACCTTCTTACCGACCACCATAGTACTTCGGTACTATATATATAAACAATTCGCCTCTTAGCAGGCAAAGGTGTGTCTTATCCTGCCCCTCCTGCATCTATGCCCAAGCTAAGACTGACATGATGCCGTAGGACTGTCCGAACAAGGAGATCCGAGCCTGTCGCAACTGTGGTGACGAGGACCACATGGCGAAGGATTGTCCGACTCGTGAGAAGAGAACCTACCGTAACTGCGGCGACGAAGACCACCTGGCTCGAGACTGTCCTCAGCCTCGAAAGATGACATGCAATATCTGCAACGAGGAAGGTCATCTGGGGCGCGTAAGTCTCCATTCTCTCTCAGCTGTCCGTTCCGCTGATGTGGCCCTCCAGGAATGTCCCAAGAAAGGTGAAGCTGGTCCTCCCCGTCCTCCGCACGACTGGTCTCAGGCTGTCTGCAATGAGGAAGGTCATCTGGCTCGCGTAAGTCTCCATTCTCCAGGACGCCAGCAGTCCGTTCCGCTGAT
>NW_015622545.1:967301-1086973 GCF_000835495.1 Cladophialophora immunda
GTCCGTTCCGCTGATGTGGCCCTCCAGGAATGTCCCAAGAAAGGTGAAGCTGGTCCTCCCCGTCCTCCGCACGACTGGTCTCAGGCTGTCTGCAATGAGGAAGGTCATCTGGCTCGCGTAAGTCTCCATTCTCCAGGACGCCAGCAGTCCGTTCCGCTGATATGGCCCTCCAGGAATGTCCCAAGAAAGGTGAAGCTGGTCCCCGTCCTCCGCACGACTGGTCTCGGGTTGTCTGCAGCATTTGGTAAGTGGCTTCGCGGGGCGTCCGTCCCGGTACTTTAAAGCTAACCCTGTCATCGGTAACAGCAATGAGAAGGGTCACGGTCGTGCGCTGTCCACAAGGCCAAGCAGGAGGCATGGCCGGACAGGCTGATGCAGGGAATGCGAATGGCGCAAATGATGTGGGAGCTGGTTGGGACAACAGCCCAACTTCCAACTCTACGCCTTCCGGCTGAGAGTCTGCAGAGACTAGGGAATCCACCTGGGATGGCGGGCAAGATGCTGCTGAATCTGCCTGGTAAGGACGTCCATGATTCAGAGACTCGGAGTCTACTTCCTACACAGAACGTGTCGATAGAATGAGCGAGCGAGCGAACATAATGAACATGGTCAAGAATATCAAACAAGATAATGTACAGCACAGCACAGTGAGACTTGCACCCTTGCTGCAAACCCCTTGTGAATTTCCAAGCTTGCAAACCTGCTCACTTGCCCACTCGCCCACTTACTCTCTCACTCTCTTGCTCTCTTGCTCTCTTGCTCTCTTGCTCTCTTCTCGCTCGTCCTTTCCAGCTCCACGGCTACGCACAGCAGCCTCTCTAACGTGTCAGAAGAAGCTGAGGCCAGGCCAGCCCGAGAACCAACCCTCCTGCCCTCCTTTCGGCCGGCCTCATCTCCTTGTCCGTGTCGACGATGCTACGTCGGATGCTTGGTGGCTCAATACTGGCCGCTGGCCGCTGGTCGGTGCCACTTTAGCCCTGCCTGGGTGACAGAAAGAGAAAGGATCAGGTTCGTCTTCTGCATCCCTTGCCAATACTCGAAGACTGAGACGTCTCACGCCATCAAGAACATCGATTGGTGCAACCCAGATTGGACTGTGAGAACGGTTGACATCACCTTCGACCAGTGGTCAGGCGTTCGTTGATGGCTACATGAAGGCCTTGGACGAAATATACGATCTACGACGAGGCGAACGAGGTCATCATTCTGTCTGATCGGGCTGCTGAGCATCTGAAGACAGAATGCATCCTCAAGATGACCCAGCAGGGGCTCATTGGAGAAGAGAAGGGAGTTGAAGCGTCCACACTGCATGCAAGGTGCGAACCGTCCGCTCTACCATCCCAGTTGCAAGTGCTGACAGTACAGACAGACCGTGCCATCCATCCATCCATCCGTCGATGACTCGCAAAGGCGAGCGAGTGAATATAGTAAACAAGACAACACAAAACAAAACACAGCACAACACAGCATATCACATCACAGTACAGCAAAGTCAGTTAGTGAGTGCCCTGGCCTGCACTGACTGCACTGAACTCCTTCAGTCCAATGATTGACAGATAAAGACGCAGACTCTCAAAGAACACCAGCAGCAACAACACCAGCAGCAGCATCACCACCCCCATCTCCACGTCCATGTTCCATCGTCACACTCGCTCACCGTTCAGTGCAGTCCTGGCCTGGTTGGCAGGGTAGGCACCCTCTGCCTGCTCACTCTACCTTCTTACCCTCTGCCATCTTGCCTTCTTTCCTTCTACCCTCTACCCTCAACCCTCTGCCCTCTGCCCTCTGCCCGCTGCCCTCTACGTCTCCAGAAGAAAGTCTTACTCGTCTCGCTGACGCTAGAGTTCTACTCGATCGTGGAGCAGACAAGTGCAACAACTGCGTACGTGCCCAGCCCACTGTTACTTGCTGCCTGTGTGGTGACTGTGGCCAAGCGAAGACTGACACGATGCTGTAGGACTGTCCAAACAAGGAGATTCAAGCCTGACGAAGACCATCTGACTCGAGATCTGGCTCAAGATTATCCCCAGCCTCAGCCTCGAAAGACGACTTGCAACATCTGCAACGAAGAAGGCCATCTGGCTCGAAAGATGACTTGCAAGACCTGTCTCAGCCTTGACAGTTCACTTGCAACTTCGGCAACAGGGAGGACCATCTGGCTCGTGATTGTCCGCAGCCTCAGCCTCGAAAGGTCACTTGCAAATTCTGCAACGAGGAAGACCATCTAGCCCGAGATTGTCCCCGGCCTCGACTGCAATAAGGAAGACCATGTGGCTCGATGTCCTGAGCCTCGAACGATGACTTGCAACATCTACCTCAGCCTCGACTTGCAACATCTGCACGGCAACGAGGCAGCATCTGCAACATGGAAGGTCATCTGCAACGAAGAAGGTCATCTGGCTCGAGATTGTCCTGAGCCTCAAACGATGACTTGTAACATCTGAGCAACGAGGAAGGCCATCTGCAACGTGATTGTCCTCGGCCTCGACTGCAACAAGGAAGACCATCTGGCCCGAGATTGTCCTGCCTCAACCTCAGCCTCGAAAGATGACTTGCAACATCTGCAACGAGACACCATCTGCAACGAGGAAGGCCATCTGCAACAAGGAAGACCATCTGAAACGAGATTACCCTGCCTCAGCCTCCTCGAGATTGTCCGCAGCCTCGAAAGACGACTTGCAACAACATCTGCAACATGGAAGGTCATCTGCAATGAGGAAGGCTATCTCCAACCATTCTCTCTCAGGACCATAGCTGTCCGTTCTGCTGATATACCTCACAGCTGCAAACAATGCCCACCACCCCACGCCTACCGGCCGCCTATCCTACCTTTAATCGGCCGGTCGTCCCACGAACCATAGTAGAGATTGCTCAAACATACAGAACAGCCTGTGAAAGAGATAGATACTTGATGGATACTTGACCCTGAGGCATGTGAAAGAGATAGATACTTGATGGATACTTGACCCTGAGGCATGTGAAAGAGATGGATACTCGATGAATACATGATTATGAGGCAAATATACAGCATGAGCTGTGGAAGAGATGGATACTTGATGGATATTTGACCCTGAGGCATCCTGATATCCATCCAAGCATCGTCCAGACCGTCGACACACCACCACGACCTCGACAAACTGCTGGACATCGACGAAGACCGGGGATACTCGGTATTAGACCGCTTACCAACATCCTGACGCCAGAAACTGTGTCGATCTCTCGCCAATACCGTCATTAAACCGTTCTGCCTGAAATCGGGCTCATCTAAGCGGCTCCGATCGTCACCCACGTCCCTCCCTACCTACGCCGGCACGGTTGACCACCAGCCCCATGCGTCCTCCGCCGGTACATGCGACTTGACGACGACGACGACGACGAGGGCTTCACGTCCGATTGAGCATGATGGGTCGTGGAGAGAGGTCGATAACACTCGAGGGTAAGTGGACGCCGACGCCGACGCCCACGGAAATCATCTCCGGTAACCACGCCGACGCCCATATCTACGGAAATCAACTCCGAGAATCAACTCCGAAACCAACTCTGACGACGCCGACGCCCACACCCACGCTCACACCCAAGCTATACATGTTGGGTTTGGCGTTCGGCCCGCTCAACATGGCGCCTCTGTCAGAGCTCATCGGCCGTCGTTGGTTGTACCTGGTCACCTCGTTCAACATGATTGCGTTCGCAGAGATATTCTGGTTCTTAGATCCAGTTCTACCTTCCCGGTCGCTCGCCTATCATCAAAGGGCGCAGAAGCTCCTGATGAACGAGTTCAAATTGACCATGGCGCTCGCCTAAATGTAAGTTCGGAGTTCAATGGTACCCGGTAGACGAAGACCCCCGGTGAATTATCAAACATATCATACACTCGAATGAGACACATTTGCTCTTGACTTGTCGAACCTCGGCCGGATTCACCGTGTGGAACGTGGTTGGGACTGATGGTAATAGCATATCTTGAGGCGGACCGGAGAGACCAGCGGATTGATTTTGGCACACTGTTTGTTTGCGTGAAATCAAATCCTGGAAGGAGGGAACGTAGTCCTAGCACCTGCGGGTGAGATGTCGCACGAAGGCTTTCTCTAAGTCCACATGGGTGATCCAAGTCCGTGTGGAAGGACATCTGGTCAGCATCGATGTATCCAACGCCAACGACATCGCAGACGTCGACCAGAGCAGACCAGGGCAGACCAGGCGGAGCAAGCGGAGCAGCCAGAGCAGCCAGAGCAGCCAGAGCAGCCAGAGCAGGAGAGGGTGTCAATGAATGCTGCGAACTGGGCCAGGACCACATTCCAGACCTCCCCAGGACTGTAATCCTGACAACAGTGCCGGAATGCCAGAGTGGGTCTGCGTCAGAAAAAATGCTTAGTTTGTGCGAGTGCCCTTGCCCTCTGCCTTCGCCCTTCCTTCTCCCCCTACCTTCTTGACTGCGAGTGTCGACAGAGACTGACTGACTCCCCAAGTTTCCTACTCTCGCTACACTGGCTGCATTCTCTGCACTGTTACTTGCTACTTATGCTGTGAGGAGGGTCCTTGTGTTCGTGACTGTGCCCAGGAGTGTGGTGGTCGTGCCAGCAAAGTCTGCGAGGCTGAGGCAAGGTGTGGCCTGTCCTGTCCCTACTGCATCGATGGCCAAACCAAGACTGACATGGTCGAAATCAGGAGATTCGAGCCTATCCGAACTGCGGTGACGAGGACCATCTGGCCCGAGATTGCCCTCAGCCTCGAAAGATGACTTGCAACACCTACCTCAGCCTCAACTTGCAACATCTACCCCAGCCTCGAAAGATGGTTTGCAACTTCTGCAACGAGGAAGGCCATCTGGCTCGACGAAAGAATACTTACAACATCTGCAACAACGCCATCTGGCTCGAGATTGTCCTCAGCCTTGAAAGAGAATTTGCAATATCTGGAACTAGGAAGACCATCTTCAATGAAGAAGACCATCTGCAACGAAGAAGACCATCTGCAACGAAGAAGACCATCTGCAACGAAGAAGACCATCTAGCTCGAGACCGTCCCCACTGCTCCCATGAAATGGGTACGCAAGAGGCGATTTGGAAGAACAAAACGAGGTAGTGTGGATGATATTGCAGCGGTTAAAAGGAGGGATCATGCTCTCCTCGAGGCCAACAAGGCGGACAAGGCGGCCCTTACTCCCAATATCAACTTCTGGACCATGATCCGCGTCTCGACGAACAAGGACACAGCACTGCACTGGAAGAGGTCGGCCAAGAGGATCTTGATGCACTAGACTGCATCTTCTTCGACGAGGATGCTACACCTGCCATGGACAACATCTACACACCAACGAGGAACACCATCTGGCTCGCGTAAGTCTTCATTCTCTCTCAGGACCTTAGCTGTCCGTTCCGCTGATGTGTCCCTGTAGCTGCGAACGATGTCCACTATTCTACGCTTGTTAGCCGTCCATCCTGCATTCAATCGGCCAGGTCATCCCACGCACCACAGCACAGATTGTCCAGTATACAGAACGAACTGTGAAAGAGAAAGGACAACCTTGATTCAAAGGCGGACTCTGCTTCAGGGCTGAACTCTGCTCTAGACTTGTGATTGCATCAAACTGGCGACGGATACCTAGCAGAAAAGCAAACGGTGCAACGGACGTTGGTACTGCTGGCTGGGACAAGACAACAACCGAACACCCAGCTCTGCTCCTTCTGGGTGGGACAACAACCCAACACCCAGCTCTGTACACGCCTTCAGAACACGCCTTGAAGCACGGACCACAACCCAACTCCCATTTGATCACTATGTCTACGTCGGGGATAAAGCTGGGAACTGCAGGGCGCTACAGGGTCAAAACGAAATGCAGGATCAGTTTGAGACTGCCCGACGGGCGCCACCTCCACCCCCAGCCGCCACGAACGGTGTCAACGGCGAGTATATATACAAATGGCATATCTCTACTCACGAACGGCCTGATCAACCTCGTTTCTTCCAAGAAGCCTCTCAAACGGCGCAGTGCAGGGCCTGCTGAACGGAGTGACCTCGACAGGTATAGCGCTGCATACAGCGCTCGCGCCGTCCAGTTTCGACGGCGATTGACGCCTCCAGCATTCCTAATTAAGAGAGGAAGACCATGTTTGATCACTGGGTCCACGCCGGGGACAAAGCTGGGGACCGCAGGGCGGCGTATAGCCGGCTCAACCCACTTGTCCCGACTCTTCTGCTTTGTCCTCGACCTGGAGGAACAGGATCGCCACCAGATCGTTACGGCACGGGTCGAGCCGCCGCTGCCAGCGTCGGCTAAAGGACTCCAAGAGACAGGAGGGATCTAGCAGGACAGGACTGGCTGCCAACCAGGCGAGGATCTCTCGATAAGAAATGGTCAACAGACGATGGTGCCAACGCTGCCAGCGCCACCAGCTTCGGCTAAAGGGCACCAAGAGACAAGTTGTTGGGATCTAGCAGGACGGAGGCTGCCAGCTTCAGCTAAAGGACCCCAAGAGACAGGACGTTGGAGGCTGCCAACCAGGCGAGAACTTCACCACGATGCGGAAGGCTTCGCTTGCGTCCAGACACATCGATGTTGACCAGATGTCCTTCGACACGGACTTGGAGAAAGCCTTCCTACCGCCTGCGACATCTCAACCGCAAGTGCCAGGACCACGTCTGGACTTCTCCCTTCCGAACAGCAGGACAGGGAGTGCCAACGCTGCCAGCGTCGGCTAAAGGACCCCAAGAGACAAGGTGTTAGGATCTAGCAGGGCAGAACCGGCGGCCGACCAGAGGATGGCCTCAGCAAGGACCCCAGAGACAAGACGCCAGAATCCAGCAGGACGGGAGGCTACCAACCAGGCCAGGACGCCAGAGACAAGACGTTGTATCCAGGCCCAGGACTGCAGTCCACAGAGACGACAGTCAAGACCTCGCCCTACAGGCCCCTGCGGTCGCGCAGAGTTCAAGTTGGTCGACTGGAATGACGTCCCCAGCCGCCCCGAACGCACAGCACGCCTTCTAGGTACAGTTGCACAGGAGATGGCCGCATTGAGTTGCGACCGAAAGACTCGGTCCTAGTCGCCACTCCAGGCAGTGTGAGACGCGACATACCAAGATGCTTCTGCCAACGGTACCGACGGCCAGGACAGCGAACACAAACCGCCTTCACAGGCTGGCAATAACGTTCTTCGCGCCCCTGGAAGTCAACAAGTCCGACTTGGAGAAGCTGGTCTCGCAGAAATACCCCAGCCGTCAAACAATGCCCCGGAGGGCAAGTGTGCAAGAGAGCAAGAGGGCAGGGTTGCAAGAAAGTCTGGAGGTTTACAAGTTTGGATATTCACAAGGGGTTTGCAGCAAGAGAGCAAGAGAGCAGGCGTGCACGACGACTGGAGATTTGGAGATTCGCAAGGGGTTTGCAGCATACGCCGCGGGTGGGTGCAAAATGCGCCCAAGGGACAAAAGTTCGAGTCGAGTGGCCACGCCGACGCCGACGCTCACGCCCACGGAAATCATCTCCGACAACGACGCCATCAGCCATCAGCCATCAGCCATCAGCCATCACATCGGCTGCAAGACATGCGAGATGCACGATGCGCGAGCACAGACGACATGCAGATACACGAGATGCTGCAACAAGTCATGTCACGTCATGTCAAGTCATGTCAAGGCAGTGGTCAAAGTCCAAAGTCGCCCAAGTCAAAAAGTTGGGCCATCAAACACACTCGAGCGCAGTCCTGCGCAGTCGGTGCAGGGGAAGAAGGCAGAGGGAGAAGGGCACCCAGCACTGCGCAGGCTGGAAACCACTTCCAGAATTTCAACGTTTTTCTCGACGCAAACCCCCCACCCAAGCGGACTCTCGCCTGTCTCTGCAGTCCCAGCCCAACGACCTGCGCAGGGCTGTGTGTTGGGTTGTTGTCCCAGCCAGCAGCACCAACGTCAGTTGCACCGTTCGCCTTCCTGCCATTCAGCCATAAAGTAGGAGCAAGGTTACCGTCCTGGCCAGTAGCACCAACGTCTGTTGCGCCGTTCGTCTTCCCGCGCGGCATCCGTCGGCAGCTCTGACCTTTCCCTCGCGCTTTGTTCGCCGAAATTCATTTGAAATGAATCGCGAGCTAAGACGTTGCAGAGTGGGTGGAAATGTGCAGTTTCTGTAGATTATATTTATATCTGCAAGGCTGTAGACGCCGGGAGGGGCTTTGACGGGGAGGAGGGACGATCGAATAGGCCCCGGTGGTACTCCGGCTGGCATAACCGATTCTTTGACAACGACCTAAGGTTCACTCAAACCTCCATTGGAGTCTTTGACCTTTATCTCACCTTTCCCTTGAGCTTTGAAATGAATCGCGAGCTAAGACGTTGTTGCAGAGTGGGTGGAAATGCAGTCTCTGCTTGGATTATATTGTACGGGGATCGAATTCGTTGGCATGCACGTGCAAGAACGCACAGAGGCCTGTCCGGGGGCGGTAGATGAGCGCGGTGCTCTGGTCGTAACGCTGTCTCGCTCGCCTGCCAACAACAATAACAATATACACAAACCAAACACTGGAGGTCAGCGTATAGTCGCTGTAGCAGAATCAATCGCAGGACTGCCTGCAGCGCGTCGCAGGAACAGGAACAAAGGAAGAATAGAAGGTTTCGAGCACAACTAGCACTCTGTTCGCTATCTTGAAGTAAAGCTGACTTGATCTATTAATGTTACTTAAGGACTATCAAAACCATTGCCTACTCCGCCATTGGTAAAGCACCTTGTACAGTCACGTGACTGTATAACTTGGCCACCACGCCAGCCCATTACAATATCTGCAAGATTATAGACGTCGGGAAGGGCTTTGACGCGGAGGAGGAGGGGCGATCCAATAGACCCCGGTGGTCCTCCGGCGCCAGTGGCATAACTGATTCTTCCACAACGACCCAAGGTCCACTGAAACCTCCATTGGAGTCTTGTCCCTCTGGATCGACTCAGGAATTGCGGTGTTCTTGCTTGCTGGCCCACCGGTGCTCAAATTCGCTGCCAAGTTGGGTCAAATCGGCGCCGGAGACGAGAGACAAGAGATAAGACAACATTCGTGGGGAACCATTCTTCAAGTTGTTGTTCCACTCCCACAGTGTTTGTGGTGTTAACAAGATGGGGTGACCCCCGATTGGATGATATCTATAAGGTTGTAGACGTTGGGGAGGGCCTCTATTGGAGTCTTTGTTAAAATGAGTCGTTGTATAGTGGGTGAAAAGGTTGTTTGGTCCACTCCCAAAGTGTTTGTGGTGTTAACAAGAATGCAGGTATGTATGTTGTGGGGTGACCGCCGATTGGATTATATCTTCAAGGTTATAGATGTCGGGAAGGGCTTTGACGAGGAGGAGGGACGATCGAATAGGCCTGGTGGTACTCATGCTGGTATAACTGATTCTTTGACAACGACCCGGCGGACGATACCGTCGCCCACCGGCTTCCGCTCGACCGTCAACGTCTCGAGAAAGCTGGGGGAGGCGTATCCCTTCAGCCCACAGGCCAATTTCCAGGCCAGGTTGAGCTCGTCGGCCAGGCACGTGTTATTTCCAAGACCATTGATGGGTGGGTGGCGATGGGTCGCGTCGCTGTTACAGAGGGCGGCCCTTGTGCCAGGTGCGCACGACCTGGTTGTTGATGGTCCAGTGGAATATCGACAGGATCTTGACTGCGACCGAGTCTGCCACGTCCTCGCCCTCCTGGAGCCTTCCTCTGTATCGCATACGGATCTTCTTCAGTGCAACTTTGTCCTTTGTGTAGATGTGAATGGCTTTGAATACTTTTCCACATGTGCCTGCACCAACCACAGACTCATTGCCCGGCTTTCGGAGGTATATAGATTCGGATTCTGCAAACTCGAGAGGCAAGGTAGGCCGAGACTTGATCTCCTTCTTCATCTTCTTCGAAGGGGGAGAGCTTAATCGGTCCGGTCGGCGTTCTCGTGGAGGCAGTTGTTGATGCAGCTGTTGTTGACGGTCGTTGGGATGCCTTCGATCATGTGGTGCGAATTTCCGGTCAAATGGCCTCGAAATCCATGTCTATCGTCACGGTGGTCAAGATGTTTGTTCTTGGGGCCTTGTGGTGGTGGTGGTGGTAGCCGATTGTCTGGGTGTTGTCAACACCCCTTTTTGGTCTTGACACGGTCGGCGTGCTGCTCCAGACTGACGAACTCGGTGTAGACTTAGAACTCAACCCCCAGCTTCCTGGCCTCCTCGACCAAAATGGGTTCCAGGAGACTTTGTGGGAGGTTGGATATGCTGCAGGGACTGGATGCTTCGTAGGGCCCTTCCTTCGAGGGCTTGTTCTCCCACGCCCAGAGCCGGCCATATGCTTCCCCTGGCGAGACTGTAGAGGAAAGAAGAGTGTGCCATGCCTTTTTGATGCTGCCGTGGGGTCAGTATACATCTAAGGGACTCAATGCGAAAGGGGGAAGCGCAGCTTACCGGGGGCGCCACTGCGCAGTTTCAGACACCGCTGCTCCAAATCGGCATCTTGATGGACCTCCATCGCTCTCTGGTTGAAAATATTGGCTCGAGGGGTGTCCCTGCGAGAACAAAGTCAAGTTTCAGCGACTGTGCTGCTGGGTGCTTGAAGCTGGATGCTGGGTACTGGGTGCTGGGTGCCAGAGTGTCAGAGTGGGTGACCCCTGCGCCAGGAAAAATGCTTCAATTGTGCGAGTGCCCTTCCCCTTCTTACCCTCTGCCTTCTCCCTCTGCCTTCTCCCTCTCTCTACCTTCTCCCTCAACCTTCTTGCCTTCTGGCCTTCTGGCCTTCTGTCCTCTGCCTTCTTGCCTGCGTTGGACTGTCCTCGAGTGTGTTTGATGGCCCAACCTTTGGGATTTTGCAACCTTTGATCCCCTAAGAATCTGCCATTCACGGTTCATGCTGTCCCCCAATGCCTCACGGAACGCTCTCACCAACATGCTACCCGCAAAATTCCAGGAGATGGATCAAAGAAGAGATGGAGTGGAGAGATTCCAAACCTGATGCAAAGAAAGGTCACCATCGTCGACGCCGTTCACAATGACGAGGCCACCAAAGTTACTGGGGCAGCCTACACCGGAGCCAGACTTGTTCGAAAAGATTGATGGTCAGCCAGCTTTTGACCCTGCTCGCCTTGTCTGACGGGTTGCAGTACTATAACCAGGCTATGCTGGGGTCAGGCGGTAGGTTAGGCGTGGTCCCGCCCCCGTCGTTGCATTTCTGCTAATCTGGAGTGGTCCAGGCAATATTCGGTCTCCGTGACGACGGGAGTCTGGATGTCGGCAACCGGTATTCCATATGTTGCCTCGATCTTCCACCTGGGGTTTCGTGTGCGGTGCGACACTAGCATCTCTCCTCGCCCAGAGATACCCTGTCGAGCGGGTTCTTTTCGCTATTGTCTGTCTCATGGCGACCAGCTGCTTATTCTAGCTTCCAGGGGATACATGTCTAGCGATTTGGGTCCTCGGCATGCTCGAAGCCGGTGCCTCCCCGATGTTGATGGTCGCAGTGGGATCATTTGATAAGAAGAACGAACAAGCTCTCCGTACGGCAGTCTGGTTTGGCGTAAGTAAGTGACATGCGAGCTCCTCCAAGGGGTGTGTCCATTGAACGTGTCTCTTCCATCACTAACCGTTGGCAAATAGCTGGCTTTGTTATTATCTTCTCGCCTCTCGTCGACTACGGCCGCCTGGAGTCCTGGCAATAATACATGTTCCTCGCCGCGGGTGGTATGACAGTGGCATGGCCATTTGTCCTCTTCTTCTTCCCTCCGGTATCAGAAACAGGCCTCCATAGCCAGCCCCTCTTCAGAACTCTCACTACCATCTTCGCCGGAACAGCCACCCCCGTTACAGAGACAGTACTCACCGATTCCCGGATTCAACAACGACACGCAGTCGAATTTTACGCAGAATGGACACGTCAACGCCGCGTATATTCACCATCAGCGCGAATCCGGCGTCTTCCCGAAGTGGTTCATGCCCACCCCGTACGGTTGAGTCAACGGTACTGGAGAGGGAAGAAATGCGGTGTCGAGGTTGGCTGTTTCAGGTCCTTCGGGGTGTCCTTAAATGGCCGGTGCATACTTGGAGCTAGCCGAAGGTGATACTGCCGCGTCTTTAAAGTGTCAGCATGCGGCTGGCGGCTTACTCTTTGCCGTCTACCTTCTGGGTTAGTACCTCCTGACGGCGCAGCTGCTGGCCGCCGTGGATTTTCCGCTGAATATCCCTGTGGGCGACCTCAGCACGGACGAACAACTCCGGTATCAGGAACACTCATCTCGAGAAGGATCACACATCTTTGAGCTACTTCTGGACGTCAAATTCTGGACGTCAAATTCTGGACGTCAAATGCTGGACTTCAAATTCTGGCTTTATCTTTGCCATTGCCTTCCTCAATATGATCCCCAATGGACCAAGATCCATGTTCCTCCCGATCATTATCAACGGCTTCGGTTTCAGCACATTGAACACCTTCCTCCTCCTCTACATACCTTACGGGTTCATTACTGGCATGGTGATTTATGCCATGACTCATGCGGCTTACAGGTGGCAGCACGTCCGATGCTGGATCATCGCCGTGGGACATTATTGCACGACCGTCGTCTCCCCGCAGCCTCATGTCGGCACCATCCTTCTCTGTGGGATCTCGCCTCCTCGGGGTTCTTTTTGGGATACTGTTTGGGCAACTTTGTTACTCCACTGCTGTTCCCAGAGAAGGAGAGAGGCACCCCCACCGAAGGTTTCTCGCAGTCGTCGACCTTCATCACCAAGTCGACCTCACAGTTCACGGTTTAGAGTTGATCCGCGGGGATTGCGAGGAGAATCTCCCGGGCCAGGCACTATCATCAACATGAGTGAGATCCGCCAACATGCCGAATTCATGAGACAAGCTACGGGGATTGAAACTCTTGGAAAGGCGATGAGAGAGTTCGAAGAGTACCAGAAGCGCGAACAAGACAGAAGAATGGAGACGTGGGGAAGACGAGCGCAACAGCGTCAAAGATTGAACGTGCTCCCATATCCGCACAGGGTTGATTGCCGCGGTTGCTTTCCTACGGTCGCGGAAATTACTCGCTCTAATCCTGCTTGTCGGCACCGCTGCTCTCAGTCTATGCTTGCTCCAAAGCTCCGCGCAGATCCAGACCCTCGAGGAGTCGACGGCCTCACTCTTCCAAGGCCACCATGCGCACGAGGAGACGACGGCCTCGCTCTTCCAATGCCACCATGCGTACGAGGAGAACCAGCCACTCCTCCCGGCGAGCTCCCTGTTGCATCCTATTCGCCAGCGAGTCACCTAAGGAGAAGGAGACTTTCAGACCGCTCGGGCTCGCCAGTCACGAACCCTCAGCGACGCCGTAGCCGAGTACCGCAGGCGTGCGACATTGACCATCGTGCACAGAAACGTCTACATCTATGACTACAACCGATGCAGAGACTATGCGGGAATCTCGGAGGCTTTCGACTACGGCTACGAGGATGACTTGACGGACAAAAAGACGCCCTTCGATCGAGATGCCCACGTGGAGGTCGTGGTGAAATCTGGCAATGACGACGCAGGGATAGACAACCGAATATGCTTCCGCCAACGGTACCGACGGCGACCGCCTTCGCAGGAAGTTGAGATCGGCAATACCGTTCCTCGCGCGCTACAAGTCAACAAGTCCGACTCTGGGACAAGACGGAGAAGATGGTCCGGCAAAAATACCCCCAGCCGTCAAACAATCCCCCGGAGAGCAGGAGAGCAAGAGAACAAGAGAGTAAGAGAGCAAGAGAACAAGAGAGTAAGAGAGCAAGTTGTGTAAGTGTGCACGATTGGAGAGTGGATATTACCCGCCCACCTTGCGAATCCATCCTCGACCATCAGACATCGTGTCTGTCAGGATGGCCACGCCGGCGAGAATGGCGATTACGGAGCCCAGAACAGCGTGAGGCAGACTGTGGCCGCCTCACCCTCCCAATCTTTGGCTACTTTCTCACTCTTTTGGCGAGCAGATACTCTTGACACCAACAATATCACCATTGCCACTCCTTGGGAACAGCAGACCTATTCCCACACGCCAACATTGTCATCAAAGACCGCAAGATCGTATTGTTTCTGGTCCAAGCATGCCTACCAACTAAAAAAAACCCAAAGGAAGCATTGTTATAACTGGACCTTCTCGACAGCCTCCAATGTCCACATAGCCATCGACTGTGCCACCTTCAAGACATACGTCTCCTTCAAGTTATACGTCCTCACAGTTTCTGACCCACGCCGAGTGCCAGTTCGCGGCATTGGTTCAGTCGAACTCAAGCTTCATCGAGAACCGGGCAGCGCGACAGGACGAGTGGCCGTGGCGAAAGCTGTGTCTCCGTCGATGCAGGCCCCGGCGTGCGCAAGTCATCCGTATCACTGCGTGGAGTGGCCGCCGCGCGCAGAAGCCCTCTGTCCACCTCGCTTCTCTGCTTCAACGCCTCCCACGCGGCGAGACCAGCTGGCGGCGCGGCGCAGGAGGGTCCTCAGCGTGCCGTCCGTCGGGCATGCAAGTTCTGCGGCGGGTTTGGTGCTGTCTATGCATGTTGGCGGGGTTCCTCCAGGGAACGTCGTTGTCTGGTTCAATGGGTTCTGTCCCACACCTCAAAATTGGCTTGCTGGCTGTGCGCACCCGGCGACTCCGTCGTCTGCGTGACACACGGCTCTGTCTCCTACCACTTGAACAGGTGCCACCGCTTTTCGATTCATCAGACGGTCTACACAAACGCTACACACTATAGGAGACCCGAGGTCAAGAAGACAAACGTTCCCATGCTCATGGCCAAAGCCGTCAAAGAAGGCTACGAGGTCACTTACAAAGGCCTTCTGGCATGGTGTGACCATCAAGAGCCTGCTGATGTTCCACGATTCCGTCTCTTTCTCGTGGCAATGGAGGCTGCCTTCGCAAACATCCTTCGTCGCATCGATCACACCCATCGAAGAGCCACCGACGACCGTGCAAACATGAGCAAGTTAGTATACCGGGCGTGGGAGGTGGAGGCACGGAGCCCTCGCGAGTCGATGGGCCGTGGATGGAAGGTTTCTAGAGGCCGCTGCAGAACGAGCCCGCAACAAGTCAAGACTGTGCCCGCGTAGAGGGGCGTGGCGAAGTATCTCCAGCCACCATGCCTGCTGCTGTCCCTGCATGGTACTGGGAGCTAGCTCTGACGGGACGGGAAGGCCATGGAGGAAATCTTCGAGCCCACCTACGACTACGCCCCGCAGTCCATTCGCGAGAGTATCAAAAAATGCCAATAACGCTTCACCGTCAGGGCCAAGAACCCAAAAGGAGCCGGGCGATCTCGAAGTGGTCGAAGGTCCGCCGTTGCCCCCGCTCAATTGGGTTTGTTTAATGGTGCAGACAATGAAGAGGAGGGGGCAACAGCAGCAGCAGCATCAGCAGCAGCAGCAGCATCAGCAGCAGCAGCAGCATCAGCAGCAACACTAGGAGCAGTAGGAGGAGGGGGAGGAGGAGGAGAAGGAGAAGGAAGAGCCTCTCCCGGCGCAGCGGGCGAGGGTATACAGAACAGGCAGGCAAAACAAAGCAAAACACTGCACTGTGACCGCTCTGGAGAGACTGCGTTGGACAGACAGACTGGCTGCGCTAGACTGACTGCATTGGACTGGCTGCAGTGGACTGGCTGACTGCACTGCGGTGCTGTGGGGACCCTTTGGGCAGGGCAGGGCAGGGCAAAGCAAAGCAAAGCAAAGTAGAGCGAAGTAGAGTAGGACAGAGCAGCGGAGGGTAGCATAGATCAGCGTAGTAGCGCAGAGCAGGACAGAATTGGCTGCCAACCAGGACAGGACTGCCTCAGCAAGGACTCGGCTGAGTCGAGCAGCAGCGGGAAGTCCTTCGAGTCAGCGCTCTTGCAATGACGCTGCTACTGAGCGATACATTGACAAGTTTCTCTCCAGCTTTGCAAGCAAGGGTGTGTGCAATACACCACGAGAGTGCAAACCGCCCAAGTCGGTGCAAGACGTGCGGCGGGTATGGAATAACCAGCCATCCTCGCTCATCTCGTCCCATCTGTCAATGCTTCGTGAGCAAATACGCTGAACAGTATAGGACCAAACAAAACAAAGTCCAGCATAGCACAGCACAGTCAGTCAGTGAATGGCGTCGGCAATAAAACAAAGCCAAACAAAGCCAAATACTGCACTGACTGCGCTACACCAACTGCACTTGCTGCGCTGGACTGACAATGTTCACCCCGACATTGTGTTCCCCGACATTATTCACCCCGACACTCTTCACATCATGTCCCGCGGGGCATTGAACCCAGATTGTGTGCCCCGTGTGTGAACCGGCTGTTGTGGACTGCTTGACTGCGGTGGACTGCTTGACTGCGTTGCGGTGCTGTTCCGTGCGGGAGCCTTTCGACTGAATAGCACAGAGTAGCACAGCATAGAGCAGGCAGAGCAGGCATAGCAGAGCAGGCAGAGGAGCGTCAGGCCTGGACAATGGTCAAGACCATCGACGGCAGTGCGAGAGCACAGGGTTGTCGAGGCCAGGTGCCAGATGGAGGGATCTGTCCATTCGCCTCCCACTTGATATCCTTCTCTTTTGCAGTGCTCGATCGAATCCAGCTCGCAGTAGAGCAGGGCATAGCAGACCAGGGTAGAGGAGCCAGAGGAGCCAGAGCAGGGCAGACCAGGCTGAGCAGCGGTGCGGCGGCGTGTAGGGCATGGTTGAGTAACGCAGCATAGAGCAGAGAGTAGCGCAGGCCATGGCAGAGCAGGCAGATGAGGGAAGACCAGGCTGCTGAGCAGGAAGCCCAGGGTAGAGCAGACCAGGCTGAGCCAGGGAGAGTAGGCAGAGAGCAGGGTATAGTAGAGCAGAGCAGACCAGGCTGAACCAGGTAGAGCAGAAGTTCCCGAGGGTGCCAATGAATGCTCCCAGCTTCGGCTCAAGGGCCCCAAGGAGGCCTGCCAACTGGGCCAGGACCATATTCTAGGCATTCCTAGGACTATGTTCCTGCCAACAGTGCCGGAATGCCACAGTGGCAGAGTGGGTCTGCGTCAAGAAAAATGCTTGGATTGTGCGAGTGCCCTTCTTGCCCTCTCTACCTGCTCCCTCTGTCTTCTCACCTTCTACATTCTTACTCTCTACTATCTTGCCTTCTACGCTCTACCTTCTGCCTCCTGGCCTGCGTCTCCAGAAGCAAATCTTGCTCATCTTCTCGCTGATGCCGGAATTCCGCTCGATCGTGGTGCATACAGGTGCAACAACTGCCAGAAAGCTCGACCACACCACCAAGCGTTGCCCCAAAGAGAGAATCGTGAGTGCCCAGCCCACTACTACTTACTACTTATGTAGCGAGGGTCATCGTGTTCGTGCCTGAAAGAGCCAAAATGAGCGAGTCTGAGGAGCATTTGGCCCAGGTGAGTCTTATCCTGTCCCTTCTGCATCTGTGACCAAACCAAGACTTGACATGATGCCCGCAGGACTATCCAAACAGAGAGACACGAGCCTATCAGTGGTGACGAGGACCACATGGCGAAGGATTGCCCATCCTATCATACATTCAAACAAGGAGACTGTCCAAACAAGAGCCTGAGGAGCACTTGGCCAAGGTGTGTGTCCTGTCCCTGCATCTGTGGCCAAACCAAGACTGACACGACGCCGTAGGACTGCCCAAACAAGGAGATTGGAGCCTGACGAAGGCCATCTGGCCCGAGATTGCCCTCAGCCTCAGCCTCGAGATTGTCCTGAGCCTCAAAAGATGACTGGCAACATCTGCAACGAAGGCCATCAGGCTCGAAAGATGATGACTTGCAACATCCACAACGCAGAAGGCCATCTGGCTCGAAAGATGACTTGCAACACCTACCGCGGCCTCGACTTGCAACATCTACATCAGCCTCGAAAGATGATGACTTGCAGCATCCACAACGAGGAAGGACATCTGGCTCGAGATTGTCCTCAGCCTTGAAAGAGAACTTGCAACATCTGCACAGCAGCGAGGAAGACCATCTG
The DNA here is from genome assembly GCF_000835495.1 of Cladophialophora immunda. NCBI lineage: Eukaryota > Fungi > Ascomycota > Eurotiomycetes > Chaetothyriales > Herpotrichiellaceae > Cladophialophora > Cladophialophora immunda. The sequence goes on from NW_015622545.1 coordinate 985,247, forward strand.
GCACGGGATTATCCTACCTCGAAAGATGGCTGGCAACATCTGCAACAAGAAGGCCATGTGGCTCGAGATCGTCCTCAGCCTCGAAAGATCACTTGCAACATCCACAACGCGGAAGGCTATCTGGCTCGAGATTGTCCGACTCGTGAGAAGAGAATTTGCCGCAACTGCGGCGACGAAGACCATCCGGCTCGACTCTCGAGATTATCCTCAGCCTCATTACCCTCAGCCACATTACCTTCAGCCACATTGTCGTCAGCCTTATTATCCTCAGCCTCGCAAGATGACTTGCAACATCTGCAACGAGGGAGGCCATCTGCAACGAGGCGACATATACAATAAGGAAGACCATCTGGCCCGAGATTGTCACCAGTTTCGAAAGACGACTTGCAACATCTGCAGCGAGGAAGACCATCTGGCTTGAGATTGTCCTGAGCCTCGAACGGTGACTTGTAACGTCTTCAAAGCAATGAGGAAGGCCATTTGCAACGAAGAAGGTCATCTGGCCCAAGATTGTCATGCCTCAGCATTGTCCGCAGCCTCGAAAGACGACTTGCAACATGTGCAACGAGGAAGACCACCTGCAACGAGGCAGGCCATCTAACTCGAGATTGTCCGCAGCCTTGAAAGAGAACCTGCAACACCTGCACGGCAAACAGGAAGACCATCAGGCTCGAGATTGCCCTCAGCTTTTGCCTCGAAAGGCGACTTACAACATCTACCCCAGCCTCGACTTGCCACATCTACACGACAACCAGGAAGACTATCTGGCTCGAGATTATCCTGCCTTGAAACAGAACTTGCCGTAACTGCGGACGAAGACCATCTGGCCCGAGATCGTACTGCCTCGGCCTCGAAACATCGACGACTTGCTACATCTGCTACAAGGAAGGCCATCTGGCTCGAAAGGCGACTTGCAAGACCTACCTTGGCCTCGAAAGATCACTTGAAACATCTGCACAGCAACCAGGAAGGCCATGCAACTCGAGATTGTCATCGGCCTCAGCTTCGAGATCATCGTCAGCCTCAAGATTGTCCTCAGCCTCGAACGATGACTTGCAACACCTGCACAGCAACGAGACAACATCTGCAACGAGACAACATCTGCAACGAGATTGTCCTGCCTCAGCCTCGTTACAACATCTACAACAAGGAAGACCATCTGGCTCGAGATTGTCCCCAGCCTCGCACTCGAAAGACGACTTAGAACATCTGCACAGCAACGAGGAGGGCCATCTACAACAAGGAAGGCCATCTGACCCGCGTAAGTCTCCAACCATTCTCTCCCAGGACCTTGGCTGTCCGTTCTGCTGATGTGCCCTATAGCTACGAACGATGCCCTACCCCTACCAGCCGTCCATCCTACATTCAATCGGCCGGTCATCCCACGAACCACGGCAGAGATTGCCCAGATATACAGAACGAACTGTTGAAGAGATGGATACTTGACCCTGGGGCAAATATACACCACAAACTGTGAAAGAGATGGATGCTTGATGGATACTTGACCTTGAGGCATACACAACGAACTATGAAAGAGATAGATGCTTGATGGATGCTTGATGGATACTTGACCCTGGGGCAAATATACACCACAAACTGTGAAAGAGACGGATTCTTGATGGATGCTTTATGGATACTTGACCCTAAGGCATCCTGATATCCATCCAAGCATCGTCCAGACCATCGACACACCACCACCACCTCGACAAACGGCTGCACATCGAACGGGACCGGACGAGGCTGGGTGGATCAGATCTTGCTGCCTCCAACGGCGACGGAGGCAAGTGATCCAGGCCAGTCAGCACCGCCACCGAACCAGACGTTGAGCTCGCCCTCGCCCATCCAGCAAAACACGTCACCATCAACAACATCCACCCCATTGACGAGGCCTATACCATCTCGATCCCGATGTTCGTGTCGGTGTTGAAACCAGCCGCAATGGTATGAATGAACCCTCCTCCCTGTTGCCGGCCCTAGCTAACTCCATATGTTAGTAAACCATTGGGTTTCTGAAGACGACATCGTCGACCCAACCCTGGCTGTCGAAGAGCCAGCCATGTGTGTCACTCGAATGCCGACATCATTGCCCTCGTTATCCTCCCACTTGAGCGCTGCGTTGTCGGTCTTGGACCGCTTGCCGACATCCTGACGCCGGAAATCGTGTCGTCTGCATCCACAGCCATCTGGAAGGTCTCCAGTCCACCGTGTCGACCTCTGGCCTATGCTAGAGTTGTTTACACACCTTGGACCGCCGACCTGGGGGCCGACTGCAGACTCAAGCACCCTGGTGACTCCATCTGCCGCCGCCACCACAGCATGAATCGAAAAAGACACATGAATCGACCGAAGACACAGTCATACCAGATCTGCCGCCTCAAGATGGGAGTTCTGCCGTGAATGCAGAGTTCAATGCATGAGGCGGATGGGGAGGGACCTGGACAAGGACGGGCGAAGTGCTTCAGCCTCACCACGGTTTACCAACTCCCAATGCGTCCTCCACCGGTCCATGCGACTCGACGACGACGATTCCTCGACGGCACCCCAAGCGGACGCTCACAGCACCCCCATGCCGCCCCAGGCCCTTCGTGTTGCTTCGCAGAACGTTGTCGATGGCAGAGCGACCGCCGCCCATCCGGAAATCCTCTCCGGCAAGCAGATTGGCGCTCTGGCCGGGCGTCACTCTCTTCCTACACGAGCTGGCGTGCTTGGAGGTTCTCAGTGATCATGTCGCAGGGAACTACTCGGCTATATCGACGACGACGAGGGCTCTATGTCAGATTGACCATGATGGGTCGTGAAGAGAGGCAGCACAGGCAAAAACACACTCGAAAGGCTACGCTGACGGCTACGGAAATCATCTCCGGCAACCACGACGACAACCACGCCGACGCCACAAGTCCACGGAAAATAACTCCGACAACTACGCCGCCAACCACGTCAATGCCCAAGTCTCGGAAATCAACTCCGAAAATCAACTCCAACAACCACGCCGATGCCCAAGTTCACGGAGTTCATTTCCGACAACCACGCCAGCACCCAAACACACAACCACGCCCGCACGCCATCACGTAAGGGCGCCATCACGTTGGCGACATGCGAGACCGATGCACGATGCACGAGCACAGACGACGTGCAGATGGACCAGATGCTGCAGCAAGGCAGTGCGGGTGTCAAGGCAAGGAAGGTCAGGGAGGGTGTGCAACCTTTGGGCCTTTGGGGAAAAGTTGCAAAGGTCAAAAGGTTGGGCCACCGACATACTGGAGCGCAGGGCGCAGGGCGCAGGGCACTGGTAGGATTGAAACTGTGTTCCCGACACTCTGGCACGCCGGAACACACTTCCAGAACTTTAGCTTTGTTCCCCCAGCGCCCAGAACCCAGCGCCCAGCACCCAGCACTGACTACGGTGCTGTGCGGGAGCCTTTGTCTGGTTGGCAAACTTACTAGTGTTCTCTGTGGCGGTTGTCGGGAAACGTGTCTCCGAGTGGTGGGTTGTCGGCAAACTTGCCAGTGTTCTGTGTGACGGTTGTCTCCGTGGTGGTGGGGGTGCTCGGCAAACTTGCCAGTGTGTTTCCGTGGTGATGGTCAGGTCAGGTGCTGCGTGCCAAGGCAAAACGACATCAGCCTATCGTTCTGTCTTGGCGTGAAAATTTTTCACCATCAACCTCAGCTATCAAGCGCAGCTATCAAGCGAAGCAACTATCATCCATCCAACGCACCAGCGATCACCGATCTCGCAATCATCCAACGCAGCCAGCGAAGCAAACCATCTTCGCGTCCTCCACCACACCAGACACATCATCCACCGTCGTCGCCCCACCGCAGCAGCAGCTACCCTCCCGTTGTTCCACCACAGCTCCCCTCCCGTCCTACCCTCAGCCAGCCATCATCCACTCGGCGTGGCCATCATCGTTCCACGGCAGCAGTCATCCGCAGCAGCTATCCACCTCCTAGCTCCCACCATGTCGGCTCAAGCGAAATTTCTCGCGTGTCTGGAGAGGTTGAACGCCGCCGAGGCCATGGTCGTGACGGGTGGCAGCAGTCAAGAAGAAGTACTAGCTATACTACGTGGACTACGGACGGGACTGCGGGATTATCAAGAAGAGGTGGGAGAGGTGACTCCTGGTCCGCAGGAAGCACGCTGCCGATACTGCCATCACAAAGGGAGCAGGAGTCAGGGGGAGGAGGAGGACTCGACGTCGGCGGTGGCAGAGCTTCAGGCCCATGACTCCACCACCCGGCTTACTTCGAGACCAGTCACTCCTCAGACTGATGAATCCACAAATCGTCAGATCGAAAATAGCTCCACTACTGTTCCAAGCCATGATGACTCCACCACCAAGTTTACATCAACGCCAGCCACTTCTGGAACCGAAGAATGCACCACCCGGCTTACGTCGACGCCAGTCACTGCTCATACTGAACACTCCACCATTACTCAAAACGACAATAGCTTTACTACTCTTCCAGGCCATGATGACTCCACCATCCTGTTTACGGCAAGGCCGGTCACTTCTCGAACCAAAGAATCCACCACCCAGCTTGCGTCCAGGCCAGTTACTCCTCAGACCGAAGCATCCACAAATCTCCAGATCGATAATAGCTCCACTGCTCTCGAAAGCCATGACGACTCGGCGGGAGAAGACACTGAAACCGACGAATCCATTCGTCTTCCAAGCCGTGGTGACCCGACGGACACTGAAACGGATGAATCCACTCGTCTTCCAAGCCATGATGACCCGACACCGGCGGCAGACCCTCAGACCAATGAATCCACCAGTCTTCCGACCCACGATGACTCGTCGGAGTCTGAAACCGACGAACCTCCTCCCCTTTCGACCCACGATGACTCGTCGGACTCTGAAACGGATGAACCCACCAGTCTTTCAAGCCACGATGACCCGTCGGACTCTGAAATGGATGAACCCACCAGTCTTTCAAGCCACGATGACTCGTCGGACTCTGAAACCGACGAATCTCCTCCTCTTTCGACCCGCGAGAACTCGCCAGACCCTGAAACCAGCACACAACTTGACTCCACTACAACTACACGCCTCCCGTCCAGGCCATCCCCGCCGAAAGCGACCAACCGCCCCCGGTCCAAGTGGAGCTTGACCATCCAAGAGATGGGCGAGAACCTGGCCGCGAACATCACCAAGCTCATGGCCGACGAGACGTGTCTGGGCCTGGTCTCGATCGCGGACTTTGACACGGACGTGGACTGGGCCGATTTCGCCGCCGCGATGGTCCCACCCGCAAAAAAGCGCGGCCATGGGGTGGTCTACTCGAAAAGCTCGGTCTCGGGAGTCGGCCTGTTGGGGAACGCGGGCTCCAGGACGTTCCAGTTTCCCGACATGTCCCAAGTCTCGTCAGAGGAGTCTCCGAGTCGTGAGGCCTGCCTGGACTACGTCCGTCAACTGATCGACAGCCCTCCGAAGAATGCGGTTCCTTACTACGTCGGCCCGCCCCTTTACCACGACGACGAGCGGTTTACGTCCCGGTTCGACGATCTCTTGCATCCGGGCCCGGCGCTCGCCGAGATGCACCTCATCGATGGCGTCAACAAGCCGTGGCTCCACGCCGGCCTGAAGGGCTCGGGAACCGCCTTCCACTGCGAGGACGCAGACCTGGGGTCGTACAACTTGGTCCTCGGGGGCTGGAAGCTCTGGATCTTGATCCGCGAGAGTTCCCACCCGGCGTTTGAAGAGTTGGTCCGGAAACACTGGTCGTGCAACCGGTGTGAGCAGTTCGTCCGCCACAACGCACTCCTGATCGGCCCCGAGACCTTGACGGCGAACGACATCGAGTTCGACATCCATATCGCGGGACCGGGGGATCTCGTGTTTACCCGCCCGCGCCAGTACCACGCGGTCATCAACGTCACGCCGTGCGTCGCCATCGCCGTCAATTTCCTCCCGCTCGGCCAACCGTTCTTACGCAAAGATCTCCTCCTCGTTGTGTGCCCAAAGTGCGGGCTCTACAACCTCGACCTCGAGCATCTCCAGAAGCATATGCAGCGGGTTTCCTACCGTCCGATGCGTACGAAGACGACGACGAGGACCGTGTCCACGACGGCAACGGCAACGGCAAGCAACACGGCAGAGAAGAGGAAGACAGCACCGACCAAAAGTTCCCCGACGAAGTCCAAGAAGGCCCAAACCGCACCCGCCGCCAAAGACCTGCAGACCCAAGTCGATCAGCTATGCAAGTTGCGAGGAAACCGGCCGACGACTCAGATGGCTTTGAAGCTGGTGGCGGCTATCCGGAGCCCGCAGGCCATCCACCAGTTCCGCGACCTCGTGGCCAGCATGCGCGACCGAGGCTTTCACACCGCTCGCTTCGACGTCCGTGGCGATCACTCACTCTGCGTCCTCAAACTGGCCACGAACGTCAACGTCTCTCAGCGCAAGTCGAAGCTCGAGACGTTCTTCGTTCGCCTCAACCAGTACCATCTCGCGATGGTGATGGACCGTCTCAAGCTGGGGCGCAAAAGGTCTGATACGGAGGACATCACACGCGTTCGGCAATGCACTGGATGGAATGACCGCCAATACGCGGAGCAACGCACCCGGGGGAACAAGTGGATACGGCTCTGCGACGGCGCCCGGTTCGACGGCCTCCTCTGCTTTATGTTCCTGCACTCGCTGCCCGGATCCGACGTCTCGCCGGACCACTACTTGAACATGAGCGACCAAGACCTCCAGGTGTTCCATCATCTCCTCCTCCTCGACAAACAGACAGAATCCGTTTGCGCGGCTGGGCAGGCGTTTCAACGGTCTTTGAACAGCACGAGCATGGACACAGAGTTCTACTGGGAAGGCCAGAGCGTGGATGTGGATGTGGGTGTGGAGGAAGATCCCGAGACGTTGCTCGCGTCCCTGAAGCCCTTTCCGACGCATCCGACGCGTCCGACGGAGAATGTCTATGACCCAGGCAAGTATCCCCACTGGCCCAAGCCACCCAACTGGCCATGGGACTGGCCCGCGGACCCGACATCGTTGCCGGCTGGCCAGTCCCGGTGCGACCTCTGCCGCAGCCCGCCCTGCCGGTGCGCCGCCGAACCTCAACGAGCCATGCCGCGCATCAAACACTTCGAGGGCCGTCGGGGCCTCCAGGCGGTGGCCAATGGCCTGGGCCAACTGGCGTACCGGGCGGATGGGGTGATCGGGGTCTTTGCCGCCGAGCTGATTCCTCTGGACACACGCCACCACGACGGATGGGCCCTCGAGCTGGTCCGGGACGACATCGGTGGAAGCGTGTGTCAAGTCTACGCCCGGGACATGGGCAATTCCTTCCGGCTGCTGCTCAACACTGCTGCCCGCGAGTCCAACGCCAAATTTGCAAGCACGGTTGTCTCGGGGAAGTGGCGGATCATGGTGGTCGCCACACGGGACATCTTGGACGGGGAGGAAATCACTGTTGCTGTCACTGATGGAACAGAGGGATAGGATCGGAGGGGGATGCCTCGGCGTTAGCCATTGTTCTTCGTGAGGATGGAAGAGGGGCCGGCGTCACGCCCTCGCACATGTACATCGTTTTAGTTTGTCTTTATTGACCGTATTTATCACGTTGGCCCACTCCGTCGCTCGCCCGCACATGTCCATTGTTTGAGTTTGCCTTTGTTGACCGTATTCATCACGCTCACTCACTGAGTCGCTCGCCCGCACATGTCCATTGTTTGAGTTTGCCTTTATTGACCACGTTTATCACGTTGGCTCACTCAGTCGCGCGCCCGCACATGTCCATTGTTTGAGTTTGTCTTTATTGACAATATTTATCACGTTGGCCCGCTCCGTCGCTCGCCCGCCGCATGTACATTGTTTTAGTTTGCCTGTATTGATCACGTTGGCTCACTCAGTCGCGCGCCCGCACATGTACATTGTTTTTGTTTGTCTTTATTGACCGTATTTGTCACGTTGACTCACTCAGTCGCTCGCCCGCACATGTACATCGTTTTAGTTTGCCTTTATTGACCGTATTTATCACGTTGGCGCACTCAGTCGCTCGCCCGCACATGTACATTGTTTTAGTTTGCCTTCATTGACCATATTCATCACGTTGGCCCACTCCGTCGCTCGCCCGCACATGTACATTGTTTGAGTTTGCCTTTATTGACTGTATTGACCGTATTTATCACGTTGGCTCACTCAGTCGCTCGCCCGCCGCATGTATTGCACCGACTTGATTGAACAAGCATCTCTGGCGCATCACAAATCCCCCCGGCGTACCGGTTTCCCATAGAAGGCATGCCAGGACACAACGATAGGCTGATGTCGGTATGTCTTGGCACGCAGCACCTGACCTGACCATCACCGCGGAGACACGTTTCGCCGACCACCGCCACAGAGACACACTCACTCACCCATGTTAGCCGCGCTGCTGAGCCTTTGATGGGACAACTAACACAGTCAAGTAAAGATGACTGAACGTAGACTGATTCTAGAAACCCGAGTCCTACTACACTAAAGATAATATTTATTATAAGTAACTCTGGCGCATCACAAATCCCCCCCGGCCTACAATAGTCGGACTATGCTCCAGAGGGCGCAAAAAGACAGCTGATGTCGGTATGTCTTGGCACGTAGTACCTGGCCCTTCCCGCCGAGTATCCTCCGGCCGGCGTTCTAGTGTATTAGTAGCCTAACCTTTTGACCTTTATAACTTTTTCCCCAAAGGCCCAAAGGTTGCACACCCTCCCTGACCTGCCTTGCCTTGACACCCTCACTGCCTTACTGTAGCATCTGGTCCATCTGCACGTCGTCTGTGCTCGCGCATCGTGTATCGTGCATCGTGCCTCGGTCTCGCATATCGCCAACGTGATAGCGCCCTTGTGTGATGGCGTGCGGGCGTAGTTGTGTGTTTGGGTGCTGGCGTTATTATCGGAAATGAACTCCGTGGATTTAGATGTGAGCGTGCTTGTGGGTGTGGTTGCCGGCTAATTTCCATGAATTTGGGCATCGGCGTGGTTGTTGGAGTTGATTTTCGGAGTTGATTGCCGTGGACTTGTTGTGGCGTCGGCGTGGTCGGCGGCGTGGTTGTCGGAGATGATTTCCGTGGCCGTGGCCGTGGCCTGTCCAGTGTGTTTTTGCCTATGCTACCCTCTCTTCATGACCCCAAATCATGCTCAATGCACATAGAGCCCTCGTCGTCGTCGATATGGCCCAGTAGTTCCTTGCGATCTGATCACTGCGATACCTCCAAGCACGCTGGCTCGTGTAGGAAGAGGGTGACGGTCTGCTCTTCGGAGTGTTTGGTTGCGGAGACCAGATGGGCGGCTTCTTCCAGGCGTCCAATGTCGACATTGTATCCTTGGATGTAGATGTAGATCAACTTGCAGACGGATTTCTTCTTCTGATAGCCATCCAGTTTCTCGCTCTTACAGTTCTGGCGGATGTTGGCGAGGTCTTTGTTGATTCTCTTCTCCTCCAGTTCTCTCGGCCGGCCCTGTGGTTGCCAGCACCAAGCATATCAACTGCTGCGACTGGGCAGAGTCCGCCTGGGGTGCGATGCCATCGAGGAGTCGTCGTCAAGCCGCATGTATCGGCGGTGGCCAAGGACCTATGCTTAACTCGGCCGTTTTCTCCGCGTCAAGCAAGAGATGGACAGGTTTGAAGTTTCTCTCCATCTTGCTGCGGCAGCTGGTGGGATCTTGCTCGGGCTTGGTTGGAAGCGTGATCATTCCAGTATCGAGGCCGTCCAGTCTGCAAGTTTGGAGATTTGCGAGCAAGGGTGTGTGCAAACGGCCCAAGGTTTTCCCTGGCAAAGCCCACATAGGCCAGCCACGTAGGTTGGTGCGAGACGTGCAGAGGGAGGGCGTTGGATAACCAACCATTCTCGATCATCTCGCATCGCGTCCCATCTGTCAATGCTTCACCAAGGCGAGTGACAGGATCGAACAAAGAAAAGTCCAGTACAGCACAGCACAGCCCAGTCAATCAGTGAATGGGATCGACAATAAAACAAAGCAAAACAAAGCAAAACACTGCACTGACTGCGCTGGATTGACAATATTCACCCCGACATCATTCACACCATGTCCCGCGGGGTAGATAAAGGTGTCGGGGTATTGATTGTATGCCCCGTCTGTGAACTGGGGGTGGACTGCTTGACTTCGCTAGACTGCTTGACTGCTTGACTGCTTGACTGCGTTACGGTACTGTGCGGGAGCCTTTGGGCTGAACAGCGGAGAGCAGCACAGAGCAGCGTAGCATAGAGCAGGCAGAGCAGAGCAGGGCATACCAGAGCAGGCATAGCAGACCAGGCAGAGGAGCCCGCAAGGCCTGGACCATGGTCAAGACTATCGACGGCAGTGCGAGACCGCATGATTGTCGAGGCCAGGTGCCATGTGCCAGATGCCAGATGCCAGATGCCAGATGCAGGGCATTGATGTCTCGAGAGGACTTGGATCGAGAAGACACCATCTCGCCTCGTCGTCGATGTAATATCGTAGATCTGTCCATTCGTCTCCCACTTGATATCCTTCTCTTTTGCATTGCTCGAATCCTTCTCTTTTGCATTACTGGAATCCTTCTCTTTTGCAGTCCTTGCTTGGATCCTTCTCTTTTGCAGTGCTTGGATCCGGCTCGCCGCAGAGCAGGGCATAGCAGACCAGGGTAGAGGAGGCTGGGCAGCCAGAGGAGCCAGAGCAGAGCAGGGCGGACCAGGCTGAGCAGCCAGAGCAGGATATATCAGGGCAGACCAGGCTGCTGAGGAGGAAGAGCAGGGCATAGCATGGCAGAGCAGACCAGGCTGAGCCAGGGAGAGTAGGCAGAGAGTAGGGTATAGTAGAGCAACGCATGGTAGAGCAGGCCAGAGCAGCCAGAGCAGCCAGAGTAGGGCAGACTCAGCAGGTAGAGCAGAAGAGGGTGCCAATGAATGCTACCAGCTTCGGCTCAAGGGGCCCCAAGCAACAAGACGTTCGAGGCTGCTCCCAACTGGGCTAGGACCACCATTCCAGGCCACCCCAGGACAGTAGTCCCGAGAACAGTGCCAGAGTGGGTCTGCGCCAGGAAAAATGCTTGGAATGTGCGAGTGCCCTTCTCCCTCTACCATCTTGCCCTCTACCATCTTGCCTTCTTGCCTTCTGCCCTCTACCATCTACCCTCTGCCCTCTGCCCTCTACGTTCTACATCTCCAGGAGAAAGTCTTCCTCGTCTCGCTGACGCCGGAATTCTGCTCGATTGTGGAGTATACAAGGACAACAACTGCGGACGTGCCCAGCCCACTGTTACTTGCTCCTTGTGTGGTGAGGAGGGTCATCGTGCTCGTGACTGTGGCCAAACGAAGACTAACACAATGCTGTAGGGCTGTCCAAACAAGGAGATTCGATTCGAGCCTGACGAAGGCCATCTGGCTTGAGATCGTGCTCAGCCTCAGCCTCGAAAGACGACTTGCAACATCCGCAACGAGGAAGCTCATCTGCAACGAGGAAGGCCATCTGGTTCGAAAGATGACTTGCAAGACCTGCCTCAGCATCGACTTGCAACACCTACCTCAGCCTTGAAAGAGAACTTGCAATACCTACAACGAGGAAGGCCATCTTCAACGAGGCAACATCTACAACAAAGCAACTTCTGCAACGCGGAAGGCCATCTGGGTCGAGATTGCCCTCAGCCTCGACTGCAACGGGACCATCTGGCTTGAGATTGTCCCCAGTCTCGAAAGATGACTTGCAACATCTGCACAGCCTCGACTTGCAACATCTATACGGCAACGAGGAAGGTCATCTACAACGAGGAAGGCCATCTACAACAAGGCAACATCTACAATAAGGTAACATCTGCAACAAGGAAGACCATCTGGCCCAACATTGCCCTCAGCCTCAGTGTCTTGTCCCCAGCCTCAGCCTCGAAAGACGACTTGCAACACCTACCTCCGCCTTGAAAGGTCACTTGCAACTTGTGCAACAAGGAAGACCATCTGCAATGAGGCAACATCTGCAACGAGGAAGGCTATCAGCCTCGACTTACAGTACCTACCTCAGCCTCGAAAGATCGCTTGCGAATTCTGCAACGAGGAAGACCATCTGCAGGAGAAAGGCCATCTGGCTTGAAATTGTCCCCAGTCTCGAAAGATGACTTGCAACATCGGCACTGCAACGAGGATGGCCATCTGCACAGCAACGAGGAAGACCACCTACAACGAGGAAGACCATCTGGCTCGAGATTGTCCCCAGCCTCGACTGCAACGAGGAAGGCCATCTAGCTCGCGTGAGTCTCCATTCTCTCTTTGGACCTTAGCTGTCCGTTCTGCTGATGTGCCCCATAGCTGCAAACGATGCCCACCATTCAATAGGCCGATCGTCCCACGAACCATGGCAGAGATTGTTCAAATATACAGCATGAACTGTGAAAGAGATGGATACTTGATAGATACTTGACCCTGGGGCAAATATACACAACAAACTGTGAAAGAGATGGGTACTTGATGGATACTTGATGGATACTTGTCCCTGGGGCAAATATGCAGGACGAACTGTGAAAGAGATGGATACTTGATGGATACTTGATGGATACTTCTCCCTGAGGCAACGGCTACCACAGTTCATCCAGAGGCATCCTTATACCCACCCCAGCACCGCCCAGACTGCCGATGCACCACCACCCCCGACAAATGGCTGTATATCGAACGAGATCGGACGAGGCTGGCCAGATCAGATCTTGCTTCCTCCAAAGGCGACTACAGACTCAAGCACCTGGCGACTCCGTACCTCCACTTTGGACAGTATCAAGCGACGAACTCGAATACGGCGGTTTGGCGGCGGCTGGCCGACGTGGTTGACCCGCGAGAGGAGGGAGAATATCTGCCGCCGCCCACCACCGCAGTATGAATCGACCCAAGACACAGCCATACAAGATCTGCCGCCTCACGATGGGAGTTCAGATGGTGAGAGAGGCGAACGCACCGCCGCCGGTTCCAGAGCTCCGCCATTGCAACGGCTGAAAGACCTCACCTCCACCGCTAGTATATACAACTTGACGACGACGATAACTCCTCCTCCATGGTACCCTGAGCTTATTGCCGGCGGTCTTGTCCAGTTCATCCTCCCCAACCTTCGAAATACCCAGGCGAGAGAACTGAAGGAGAAGAGAATCAACAAAGACCTCGCCAACATCCGCCAGAAATCCAAGAGCGAGAAATTGGATGGCTACCAGAAGAAGAAATCGGACTGCAATGTCGACATTGGACACACCCGGAAATGATCTCCGCAACCAAACACTCCGAAAAGCAGACCGTCACCCTCTTCCTACACGAGCAGCGCCGCATGCTTGGACGTTCGCAGTGATGCGATCGCAAGGAGCTACTTGGCCACATCGACTGCGACAAGGGACGGGCTTCATGTCAGATTAGGCATGATGGGTCGTGAAGAGAGACAAACACACGCAAAAGGCCACGCCGACGGCCACGGAAATCATCTCCGACAGCCACGCCGACAGCCACGCCGATGCCCAAGTCTGCGGAGATCATTTCCGACAACGATACCATCACGCCATCACATTGGCGACACGACATGCGGGCTGCACGATATGCGAGACCAATGCGCGGGCATAGACGGCATGCAGATCCACGAGATGCTACAACAAGGCGGTGAGGGTGTTATGTCAAGTCATGTCAAGTCAAGTCAGTGAGGGTGTGTGCAACTTTTTTCCCAAAGCCCACGCCCAAGTCGCCCAAGTCAAAAAGTGGTCCAGGAGCCAAAGTTGGGCCATCAACACTCTCGAGCGCAGGCCAGCGCCGGCCAGGGGGCACCCGACAGGCACTCACCGGCACTCCCAGGATTTAGACTTTGCACTGCTCGCCGGCGCTCCTGGGAATTTAGGCTTTGTGCTCGAGAGGCACCCAGCACCCAGTACCCAGGCACGCCGGAAAACACTTCCAGAATTTGAACTTTGGCTCGACGCCCAGCACCCGGCACCCAGCAGCGCAGTCAGTCAGTGAGTGAGTGATCGAGCGAGTGGGCGAGTGAGCGGATAGGACGAAGGGCACTGTAGAGTTAGCTGGGGTCGGCACCAGAGAGGGTTCACTCATACCATTGCGGCTGGTTTCAAGACCGACACGAATATCGGGATCCTGTTTGACATGTGCAACCCCGAGATTGCTTACCCCGACGTTGCTTGCCCCGTCTGTTCTGGCCCCGTGTGCCCCGACGTTGTGTGTGCCCCGTATGTAAACTCTGATTGTGCGAACTCCCAAAGACAAGGAAAGGGGTGGTGGTGTCAAATAGGTCGTATGGACAAAGAACATCGTGGTTTGGGTCGGACGCTGAATGAATGTCTTTGAGAGTATGCGTCATTGTCAGTCAATCATTGGACTGAGGGAGTTCAGTGTGCACCGTAGTCAGTGCCAGGGCAGTATAGGCCGTGAGTGAGTGTGTCTGCGTTAAGACAAAGTCAGGCCAAGGCGGCGAGGCTGTGAGTGCCCACCTAGCGCCAAGGACAAGTTCGAATTCCAGGAGTGCCTTTTCCTCTGCCTTCCCCCTCTGCCTTCTCACTCTTCCTTCTCCCTCTTCCTTCTCACTCTACCTTCTCACTCTCCTCTACCCTTTACCCTCTCCTCCACCTTCTTCCAACCACTCTAGTACTTCCGTACTATATATAAAAACAATTCGCCTCTCAGCAGGCCAAGCGTTCGTGTCTGTGGCCAGGAGCGTAAGCGTGGTGGCCGTGCTTGCAAGATTTGCGAGTCCGAGGAACACTTGGCAAAGGTGTGTCCTGTCTCTGTTGCATCTGCGGCCAAACCAAGACTGACATGATGTCGAAGGACTGTCCGAACAAGGAGATCTGAGCCTGTCGCAACGTGGCGGCCGTGCTTGCAAGATTTGCGAGTTCGAGGAACACTTGGCAAAGGTGTGTCCTGTCCCTGCTGCATCGGTGGCCAAACTCAGACTGACTTGATGCCGTAGGATTGACCGTCTCGTGAGAAGAGAACATGGCGGGTGGTGACGAGGACCACATGGCGAAGGATTGCCCTGCTCGTGAGAAGAGAACTTGCCGCAACTGTGGAGCCGAAGACCATCTGGCTCGAGATTGTCCTGAGCCTCGAAAGACGACTTGCCATGTCCGCAACGAGGAAGGCCATATGGCTCGACATTGCCATACACTTCAGAAGGGATTGCGGGAGGAGCAGGTGCTCGGCCATGGATGCCGTCGGTGTACCACACACAACCAGCTTAGAGGCCGTTTACACCGGTTATGCATTGTACACTGGCAAATCTCCCAAAACTTGCACATCTAAGCACCTGCAAACCTACAGCCGTCTCTTGCTCTCTTCCTCTCTTGCTCTCTTACTCTCTTACCGACTTGAAACCCGTATTCCGGCACTGTTACTAGGATTACGGTCCTCGCCTAGTTGGCAGCCTCCAACGTCTTGTCTCTCGGGGCCCTTTGGCTGAAGCTATTTAGCGGCCCATTCTGTCCTCCTGCTAAATCCCAACATCTTGTCTCTTGGAGTCCTTCAGCTCAAGCTGGTAAGCATTGGCAGCCTCCTCTGTCCTGCTATGTTTCCAAGAGGGGGCAAAGGATGTTTTTGAGGCCGATAGTCCAGCGTCGGCCTCTGCAAGAGGACTCTGGGAAGCACGGGTAGGCTGATGGCGCTGGGAAAAAGTGCTTTTCGGCAGAAACAACTCGATTAGTGCTGATATGATGTTCCAGAACCCTTCACTCTCGTCGTCGACCCCAAGGCCCCAGCCGTACGAGCACGTCTATCGAAGCATCCACCAAACACCCTTTTCTGTTCAGTAAAAGCCACTTGTTTTGACATCGCCTCACCGGGTTACTTCACAATCATGACGGGAAAGAAGCTGGACATGCCGCACTGCTTTAGGAAATCGCTACGGCATTTGATCAATATAACCATCTCACACACGAGGCAGAAGACATGCGGAAACATCTCTTCCGCGCCGATGGAGCAAGTGACAAACAAAACTAATAGTAACTCGATGACAACCTCAGTCTACCGATCCAGCCTGCAAGCTGAATGCTAGAGCCTCGCTTTGTGGCTGAATCATTCTTGACTCCGGTAAGCCCTTGAAGTTACCAGGCCGTGGGCAATGTTGACACAATGCAGTTCGACTAGATTGGAAGTGTTTGACAACATCAAAAGTACAAGAGCCGCAGATCGGGCTCGAACGTCATGTTCGCTCGACGGAAGAAGTCACCGCTCCAAGGACCTATGCTTGACTCGGCCCTTTTCTCCGCGTCGACACTCCCTACCGCGTTTGGAAGTCCTGCTATCGCTGGCGCCGGAAGGCACCGTGAGGCCTGGAAGCGGGATCATTCCAGTATCGAGACCGTGCCGTCTGCAAGCTGGGAGGTTTGCAAGCACGGGCGTGTGCATAGAATCAATGGATGCCTGTACGGAATTGATACTGGTACATGCGAACGGCCTCATCGTGATCAATGCCCCGTCAAGACAGAAGGAGATCAAGCAGGAGGAGGAATACAACCTCGAAGGTATTACCTTGGAAATGGTACGGTCGGACATTCCAGACCGGCCCATCCCTTTACCACCCTGCAGACTGACGTGTGAATGTCTGCTTGCTTCTCAAGCGCGACGAGTTTGGCCAACGTCTTGTCTCTTGGGGTCCTTCAACCGACGCTGGGAGCGTTGGCACCCCCTTCTGCACTGCCCTACTCTACCTACTCAGCCTGGTGTGCCTTGGTCTCCTCTGGTCTGCCCAAAGGTTCCGCACAGCACCGCAGCGCCGTCAACCAGTTCAGCGCAGTCAGTGCGCCACCATCTATCGTTCCAACATCTCTACTCTTCTTTTTGCGAAGGTGTGTTTGTCCCGTTCAATATACTGCCTGATGACGACGACGAGCTAGCTGCCACCACCGCTTGTTTTGTCGTTCTCTTGACATTCGAGACCATATGGAAGAAATCTTGTGAAAGATGGGATCGACGGAAAGGCAAACCCCCCCCCCCCCAAAAGCCTCTCACGATCACAGGAGGAAAACGATTCTGGAGCACATATCTAACCATTAACTCCTACTTAGACCGTCGATCCAGTGGACTGGCTCTCTTGCGTTCATCCTCCTCGAATACACCCTAGACATCAGCCAAAATGGCCAGCATCGAAAGCATCGACAAAGGAGTTACCATCAATGGCGCTGCCACAAAGGTGCGAAGGACCAAAGCACAAATCCAGCCAGACCAGTTACAAGCTGCACCTTTAGCCGCCGCTGAAGGCTCCCCTACCAAGCCGGCAACCGCTACCCAACTTGAAAGAGGGCGAACGCTTGCTCGTGCTGAAAATGTGCCCATCATACCCGGTCCTCCCCCTCCCATTCCACCCAGAGTGAAATCGGACTTATTCTGGACCGTGATGAACTCGAATTCTCCGCCATTACAACGTCTGAAAGACCTCACCTCCACTGCTGGTACATGCGGCTTGACGACAACTCCTGACGGCACCCCAAGCGGACTCTCCCCAGTCGCAGCAGTTGATGTGCATAATGAAATCACAAGTCTAGGCGAGAGAACTGGAGCAGAAGAGAGTCAACAAAGAGCTCGCCAACATCTACCAGAAATACCTGGGCGAGAAACTGGATGGCTACCAGGAGAAGAGATACGTCTGCAAGTTGCTCTACATCTATATCCAAGGATACAATGCCGGCATTGGACACCCGGAGCTGATCTCCGCAACCAAACACACCGAAAAGCAGACCGTCACGATCAGATTGCAAGGAACTGCTCGGTCATATCGACTGCGACAAGGGCTCCATGTCAGATTGAGCATGATTTGGGTCGTTTGAAGAGAGGCAGAACAGGCAAACACACTTTTCAAGTGCAAATGGAGTGGCCACGCCTACGCCCATGCCCACGCCCACGGAATCCAACTCCGACAAGTACGCAAGCAAGTTGGCTGCAAGGCATACGGCGGGCAGCGACTCAGTGAGTGAGCGTGATGGATATGGTCAATAAGTTACATGACAAGCCAAAGCAAAACCAAACACAACACAACACAGCACAGCACAGCACAGTGAGCGAGTAGGTGGGTGTGTCTGTGTCGAGAACAAATTCAAGTTTGAGCGATTGCGCTACTGGTGCTGGTGCTGAGGCTGAGTGCCTTCTACCTTCATCCTCTCCCCTCTCCCCTCTGCCTTCTGCCTTCTCAATGCCCAAGTCGCTCGCTCGCTCGTTCTTTCTATCGACACGTTCTGTGAAGAGAGCAGAGTCCGCCTTTGAATCACGGGTGTCTTTACCGGGCAGATCCAGCAGCATCTTGCCCCAATCGGACTCTCGGTCGATGTAGCAAGTCATGAGGACAATCTCGAGCTAGAAGGTCTTCGTCTCCACCGTTTACGATAGGCTCAAATCTCCTTGTTTGGACAGTCAGTCCTACGGCATCATATCAGTATTAGTTGGTCACAGATGCAGTACGGATAGGACACACCTTGGCCAAGTGCTCCTCAGACTCACTGGTTTTGGCTCTTGTAGCACGACCACCACGCTTACGCTTCTGGCCACAGTCACGAAGACGATGACCCTCCTCACCATGGGGCTGAGCACTTGGGATTCTTTCTTCGGGGCAACGCTTAGGAGTGTGGCCGAGCTTTCCGCAGTTGTTGCACTTGTCTACTGCACGATCGAGCGGAATTCAGGCATCAGCGGGACGTGTAAGATTTTGTTCTGGAGACGCAGAGGGTAGAGGATAGAGGGCAGAAGGCAAGAAGGCAAAGTGCAAGAAGGTAGAGGGAGAAGGCAGAGGAGAAGGTAGAGGAGAAGGGCACTCCTGAGGTTTAAACTTTTTCCTGGCACTCAGTACTCAGCACCCAGCACCCAGCAGCGCCCTCCTGGACTTGACTTTGTTCTCGACTTGATTGTGTGGTGATTGGAATTCTGCAGCCACTTGAACTTTGCCATGGAAAACAAGACCCGGGCTCGTTTACACCCCGTTGTGCACACTTCCTGGAACCCCTTGCGAATGCCCAAACTTTATACACCTGCGTCGAAGAAGAGCTGGCGCCCCTGGCCCGAGATACTTGGTCAAGAAATACGACGATGCCACTGCGCCGACGCAAGCAGCCCATGGCGAGGCTGGAGACTATCACAGCAATGGTGATGTTGGCCGCGCCGCCGAGCCTTTGATGCGATAACTAACACAGTCAAGCAAAGATGGCTGAACGCAGACTCATTCTGCTTGACCAAAGACAACAACAAGCAAAGGTGGCCGAATGCAGACTCATTCTGCTCCACTACAGACCACAACAAGCAAAGGTGGCTGAACGCAGACTCATTCTGCTCGAGTCCTACTACACCGACTCGTGAGAAGAGAACTTGCCGCAACTGCAGTGACGAAGACCATCTGGTTCGAGATCTGGCCCGAGATTGTCCTCAGCCTCGAGACGACTTGCACTATCTGCAACGACGAAAGCCATATGGCTCGCGCAAGTGTCCATTCTCTGGGACCATAGCTATCTATTCCGCTGATGTGGCCCTGCAGCTGCGAACGATGTCCACCATTCTGCATTCAATCGGCCGGTCATCCAATGAACCACGGCAGAGATTGTCAATTATGCAGAACGAACTGTGAAAGAGATGGATACTTGATGGATACTTGACCCTGAGGCATCCTGATATCCATTCAAGCATCGTCCAGACTGTCGATACACCACCACCTCTACAAACAGCAGGACATCGAACGAGATCGGACGGCGACGGAGGCGACTGATCCAGGCCAGTCAGTATCGCCGTCGAATCAGACGTCGGGCTCGCCTGATCAAGCAAATCACGTCACTGTCCAAGATACCCCGTCGACGAGACTCAAAAAGAAGAAAGCTCCGCTCCGTGACCAGGACTCATTGGATCTCGACAGCTGCTACTATTCTTGTGGAGACCGAGGGCGCCATCTCGATCCCGATGTTCGTGTCAGTCTCGAAACCAGCCGCAATGGGATGAGTGAACCCTTCTGTCAGGTGCTGAACCCAGCTAACTCTCCATATCAGCAAGCCGTTATTGGGTTTCTGAAGGAAGGCGACATCACCGACCCAACTATCGCCGTCGAAGAGCTATGCGTGTCACTCGTACTTCCCTCCCACTTCAGGCACAGCTCCTGAGCCAAGTCACCAGATCCTAGACTCTAAGCCATTGCAGAAGAGATGGGAGTGTTCTGTGCAGGTGCCGAGCTGACTGACTGCGTCGACGCGTTACCCAGTCACCGAGGAGTTGTTCTGGGATCGCCTTCAAGCAGGGGAAAATATCAACAGGCGAAGTGGCCCCGAACCCCTGTGTCCTGGCCCACTCTTGGAACAGCGCCTCAGTACTTGACTTCTTAAGCAGAACAGAGCACACCAAAGAAAGACAACAGCAAGAAACTCTGGCTGAACGCAGACTCATTCTACTCGAGTCCTACTACACCGACTCGTGAGAACAGAACTTGCCGTAACTGCGGTGACGAAGACCATCTGGCCCGAGATTGTCCTCCCTAAGCCTCGAAAGATCACTTGCAACATCCGCACAGCGACGGGAAGATCATCTGCAACGAGGAAAGTCATATGGCTCGCGTAAGTGTCAATTCTCTGGGACCATAGCTATCTATTCCGCTGATGTGGCTCTGCAGTGCGAATGATGTCGCCGTCCGTCCATACTGCATTCAATCGGCCGGTCATCCCACGAACTACGGCAGAGATTGTCAAATATACAGAACGAACTGTGAAAGAGATGGATACTTGATACATACTTGACCTGGAGGCATCCTGATATCCATCTAAGCATTGTCCAGACCGTCCATACACCGCCGCCACCTCGGCAAACGGCTGGACATCGAACGAGATCGGACGAGGTTGGCTAGATCAGATCTTGCTCCCCCCCCAGAAAGCCTGTCACGGTCACAGGATTAGCAACGTCGAATTACAGCGATGGCCGCCAGAAAATGCGCAGTCGTCGAGGACAGGCTCACCATGTCCTGTCTCTTGAGCGCCGCTACCTGTCTGCCGACGACAAGCCATATCGGCAACACTGTCACCGGCGTGGACGAGAGAAGCCAGGACTAGTGATGGTCATTGATATCCTGGTTACGGCTGTCCAAGCTGGATACACTAGTGATGGTCATTGATATCCTGGTTACGGCTGTCCAAGCTGGATACACTCAACAGCGTCCCCACGGAGCGAATCGGCCCATGTTTGATGATGATGGACGACGTCAAGAAAACGAATACTATGCTGGCCAATACAACTCTGGAGTGGCTCCACGTTGGGGGACAAAGCACAACAAAAACAGAATACCACAGAACGTTGCACTGCACTGACTGCGCTGGACTGACTGCGCTGGACTGAATGCGCTGAACTGACTACGGTGCACCCACTTACTGACAATGAAGCATACTCTCAAAGACATTCATTCAGCGTCTGATCCAAACCACACTTTTCTTTATCCGTGCGACTGTTTGACAACGTTCACACAATCAGAACATACGGGGCATACGGGGTCAAAAAGACGGGGTGCACAACGTCGGGGCAAACAATGTCGGAACAAACAATGTCGGAGTAAGCAATCCCGGGGCTGAACATGTCAAACACGATCTTAATGTTCGTGTCGGTCTTGAAACCAGCCGCAATGGTATGGGTGAACCCTCTCTGGACCCCAGCTAACTCTACAGTGCCCTTTGTCCTATCCACTCACTCGCCCAGTCACTCGACCACTCACCCACTGATTGACTGTGCTAAAAGGAAGGATAAATACATATCTAATGGCGAACAGGCTCGGTCTTGTTAGCCTGGCAGAGAGGAGAGTTGGCTCTGCGCATGGTTCTGGCCTTGCATATCTTAAATATTCCCGAGACAGCAGCTTCAGAAGTGGGCCACGTAGCAGAGCAGTCAGTCACCAAGAGGGCGCTAAAGAGAGGGCCAGAGAGATACTGGAGTTGCAGAATGCTCCTGGCTCAACACCTCCAGAAGGAGGCTAACTAGATGAGCAGTCATTACTTGAATCTATCTTCTTTGATATTGAAGATGCCAGACACGCCCGCCAACGGTGATCTGGGATGGGTGTACGACGCCACGTCAGCGACATGATGATCAACAGACAACGCAGCCGGCGGCAGGACACTTCAGCAAGCATTGAGATGATTGTGGTGGATGAAGAGGGAAAAAAAATGCTTGAAACATTCGACTTTTATACCCTCTACTGTACCTCTAAGCACGCCGCTCTTGTAGGAAGAGGGTGACGGTCTACTTTCAGAGTGTTTAGGTGCGGAGACCAGATGGACGGCTTCCAGGTGTCCAATGTCGATCCAGTTTCTCGCTCTTGAATTTCCGGCGGGTGTTCGCGAGCTCTTTATTGATTCTCTTCTCCTTCAGTTCTCTCGCCCGGGGTATTTCGGAGGTTGGGGGGGATGAACTGGACAAGACCGCTGGCCATAACCTTGGGGTGCCATCGAGGCGTCGTCGTCAAGCCGCATATATCGGCGGTGGCCAAGGACCTATGCTTAACTCGGCCTTTTCTCCTCGTCGACACCCCCCGCCGCGTTCGGAAGCCTTGCTATCGTTGGCGCCGGAAGGCACCATGAGGCCTGGAAGCGGGATCATTCCAGTATCGAGACCGCGTACGCTCTTTAATGACGCGAGTGTCGAACAAGAGACGGACAAGTTTGAAGTTTCTCTCCATCTTGCTGCGGTAGCTGGTGGGATCTTGCATGGGCTTGTTTGGAAGCGTGATCATCCCAGCATCGACTCTCGAGACCGCGCAGTCTGCAAGTTTGGAGATTTTCAAGCAAGGGTGTGTGCAAACGGCCCAAGTTTTCCCCCCTAACAAAGAGTTCCAGCCAGTCCTGGCCTTCTTCCTCATCGTCCTCGCTGTTTTCCTCGGAAACATTGCTGCCGCGATTGAGACTGGCACTTCTCATTCCTTTAGCCTTCTGCGTGAGCTTTGCCATCTTCTTTTTCTTCTTTCTAACTTTTGCCGCCATCTCCCGAGTGTTGAAGCCTAGCTCTTTCAGACCGGCATAAGGAGATGTCTCTTCGAGTAAAGTTTGGCATTCGAGATAGGTTGTCTTCTCTTCCCCACTAGCTTTTCGCTCCTCTTGCATAGCAATGATGCATTCTTGGCAATACACGTGAAAGTATGAGGTGTATACCGGTTCGTCAGGTGGAAGGCGGCATTTGGCACCGACTGAGCGAAGATGCACTTCAGTCTAAGTCTCGGATGTGGTCAGCGAGCGAAGGAACTTTCTGAGCTTGAAGGAAAGCCCATACGTGGAACCGGTTTCCATGTTCGCGTTATCTTCGATATCTGACGAAGACCACGCAAGTTGCTGCAAGACATGCAGAGGGAGGGTGTTGAATAACCAACATCTCGTCCCATCTGTCAATGCTTCACCAAGGCGAGTGGGCGAGCGTGTGAGCAAACACGGTGAATAGGACAGGATCGAACAAAGCAAATTCCAGCATAGTACACCTGTGGCGCAGTCGGTCAGTGGTAGAGGAGGCTGAGCAGGCTGAGCAGGCAGAGCAGGGCGGCCCAGGCTGAGCAACGCAACGCAGCGCAGAGCAGGGCATAGTAGAGCAGGTATATCAGGGCAGACCAGGCTGCTGAGTAGGAAGAGCAGGGCATAGCAGGGCAGAGCAGACCAGGCTGAGCCAGGTAGAGGAGAAGAGGGTGCCAATGGATGCCCCCAGCTTCGGCTCAAGGACCCCAAGGAGGCTACAAACTAGGCCAGGACCACATTCCAGGCTTCCCCAGGACTGTATTCCTGCCAACAGTGCCGCGAATGCCAGGCTGCCACAGAGCCACAGTGCCAGAGTGGGTCTGCGTCAGGGAAAAATGCTTGGATTGTGCGAGTGCCCTTCTTGCCCTCTGCCTTTCTCCCTCTTTCTACATTCTCCCACAATACTCTTGCCTTCTTGTCTTCTGCCCTGTGCCCTCTGCCCTCTGCCTTCTGGCCTGCGTCTCCAGAAGAAAATCTTACTCTTCTCCAGAAGAAAACCTTACTCGACTCGCTGACGCCGGAATTCCACTCGATCGTGGAGCAAACAAGTGCAGCAACTGCGTGAGTGTCCAGCCCACTGTTCCTTACTACTTGTGTGGTGATGGTCATCGTGTTGGTGACTGTGGCCAGGAGCATACGCGTGGTGGTCGTTGCCTGGAAGAGCCAAAATCTGCGAGGCTGAGAGCACTTGGAGGAGCACTCGGCCAAGGTATGTCCCATCCTGTCCCTTCTGCATCTGTGGCCAAACCAGGACTGACATGATGCCCGTAGGACTGTCCAAACAAGGAGATTCGAGCCTGACGGAGACCATCTGGCTCGAGATTGTCCTTTTCCTCAGCCTCATCCTCTTGTCCTCAAGCCTCAGCCTCGAAAGACGAGTTGCAAGGCCTGCCTCAACCTCGAAAGATGATGACCTGCAACATCTACAACGAGGAAGGCCATCTGGCTTGAAAGAAGACTTGCAAGACCTGCCTGAGTCTCGAAAGATGACTTGCAGCATCGACCTCAGCCTCGAAAGGTCACTTGCAACTTCAGCAACGAGGAAGACCATCTGGCTGGAGATTGTACTCAGCCTTGAAAGAGAGCTTGCAATACCTACAACGAGGAAGTCCATCTGGCTCGAAAGATCACTTACAACATCTGCAACGAAGAAGGCCATCTGGCTCGGGATTGTCCTGAGCCTCGAACGATGGCTTGCAGCATCTGCACAGCCTCGACTTGCAACATCTGCACGGCAACGGGGAAGGTCATCTGCAATGAGGAAGGCAATCTGCAACGAGGCAACATCTGCAACAAGGAAGGCTATCTGGTTCGAGATTGTCCTCTCTCAGCCTCGAAAGATCACTTTCAACTTCTGCAACCAGGAAGACCACCTGGCTCGAAAGCCGACTTGCACTATATGCAACGAGGAACGCCATATGGCTCGTGTATGTTTCCATTCTCTCTCAGGACCATAGCTGTCCGTTCTGCTGATGTGCCCTACATCTGCGAACGATGTCCTACGCCTATTGGCCGTCCATCCTACGTTCAATCGGCCGGTTATCCCACGAACCATGGTAGAGATTGCCAAACATACAGTATCAACCGTGAAAGAGATGGATACTTGATGCATACTGAACTCTGAGGCAAATATACACAACGAACTGTGCAAGAGATGGATACTTGATGGATACTTGGCCTTGAGGCATACAGAACGAACTGTGAAAGAGATGGATACTTGACCCTGGGGCAAATACACACAACAAACTGTGAAAGAGATGGATACCTGATGGATACTTGACCCTGAGGGAATGGCTACCACGGTTCATCCAGAGGCCAGACACCTGCCCACCCGCTCACTCACCGACTATGCTGCGCCCTCACTGACCACGGTGCACCCACATGCTGAAAACGACGCACACACTCTCAAAGACACCGCTCGTCCGACCCAAACCACGCTTTCCTTTGTCCATACGACCTATTTGACACCACCACCACCCCTTTGTCCTTGTCTTTGGGAGTTCACACCATCAAAGTTCACATACGGGGCACACGGGGCCAAAAAAGACGGGGCAAGCATCGTCGGGGTACACAACGTCGGAGCAAACAATGTCAGCGTAAGTAATCTCGGGGCTTGACATGGCAAACACGACCTTACAAGTGGCAGTGGACATTGACGGCTGATTCGATTTCTCTCTGAGGTTTCCGGGCCGCCGATGGTCTCTCTCTCTCCACATCCTTCGTCGAGCCTTTCCTCTCCAAGTTCTTTCAGCGTCTCCTCGAGTCCGGCAACTTTTGGGGAAAAAGAGGCTGCACCCAAGCCTGGCCGCCGAGGATCTGTCGACAGGAAATGGTCAACAGACGAGGGCGAGGACAGAACCGGCGGCCAACCAGGCCAGGATTGCCTCAGCAAGGACTCCAGAGACAACACGTTGTGTCTAGCAGGACGGCAGGCTGCCAACCAGGCGAGGATCCCTCGACAAGACGCCAGCCACTACCAACTAGGCCAGGAACCCAGAGACAAGACGTTGTATCTGGCAGGACGGCAGGCTGCCAACCAGGCGATGATCCCTCGACAAGAAATGGCCAACAGACGAGGGTGCCAACGCCCCCAGCATCGGCTAAAGGACCCCAAGAGACACGACGCTGGCGGCTGCCAACGAGGCCAGGACTGCAGGTCGCGGAGACTACAGTCAAGACCTCTCCAGGACGATGGCGAGATGCCGTTACGCAAGGCAGGCTTTCGGTCGCAACTCAATGCGGCTCGCCGTGGCCATCATCAAGACGGCCACCCAGGAAGGGGTGTTCCTTGTTGCCACTCCAGGCAATGTGAGACGCGCCCAAGTGACAAAAGTTCAAGGGGAATGGCCACGCCGACGCCTCCGGAAATCATCTCCGACGTCCACAACGACGACGACGCCCACGCCCAAGTCTACGGAAATCATCTCCGACAACTACGCCGCCAGCCACGCCGACGCCCACGTCCACGGAGTTCATTTCCGACAACGACGCAAGTTCGCCACCACGCCAGCACGCCATCACGTTGGCGACATGCGAGACCGAGGCGCGAGCAAGACAGACGGGATGCAGATGCACGAGATGCTTCAACAAGGCAGTGAGGGTGTCATGTCAAGTCAAGCCAAGTCACGTCAAGGCATGTCACGTCAAGGCAGTGGTCCAAGTCCAATGTCGCCCAAGTCGCAAAGTTGCAAAAGTCAAACACACTCGAGGGGAGCGGGCAGCGCGGAGGGCAGAGGGCACTCGACACTCGACGCTCGATGGGCACCCCCAGGATTTAACCTTTGGACACCTCGCCGGCGCTCTGGGAATTTAGACTTTGGGCACTCAGGCACTCGCAGAACTTCAACTTTGTCCCCGGCTCTCATTTCCGGGCACTCAGCACTCTGGACTCGGCTTTGTTCTCGACGACAAGGTCTCTGACCTTTATCTCACCTTTCCCTTACGCTTGTTGCTGCAGAGTGGGTGGAAATGCAGTTTCTGCTTTCTTCTCATGGCGGTTGTTTGGTGAACCAAGACTTTGCCAATTAAAACACACTCAAGGAGCACAAAAAGTGGTGTTTGGGTCGACGGCTATGCCTTTCCTTGTCTTTGGGCGAAAGTTGCAACTGTTCTCTCCGAGGTTTCTGGGCCACCGATGGCCTCTCTCGCCCTCTTTCGCTCTCTTTTCAAATCCTTCGTCAAGCCCTTCCTCTCCAAGTTCTTTCAGCGTCTCCTCGAGGACCGCTCTGCTCCATCGCTGTATTGACATAGTATTCGTTTTCTTGACGTCGTCCATCATCAAACGCTCCTCTGTAACGGTGATTCATCGAGCCCACATAATTGGCACCATACTGAGGATACTGCTGGCTGTATGCGCTCGGGCAGCCGTAACCAGGATATCAATGACCTGCCCTTGCTGCCCTCATCCACGCCGGCGACAGTGTTTCGAAGCTGGCTTATCGTTAGCTGGAATCAAGCACCTCAATAACGCATCCAACGTGCCTTGTTGAACCGCAGGATTTTGCGTCTGATGCCCGCCATCTGTAGCAGATGAGAGAGGGCATGGCCGTGTACGCTGCCCCAGGGTCAAGTGGGAGGTATGGCGAATACCAGGAGGGCAAACGATGCAATCAACGCTGGTGCTCGCTGGGACAGCAACCCCGAATCCTAGAGCTCCTTCTCTTGTATGACTGAAATGCTTTCGCTGTGTCTTCTCCGTGGCGGGATGGAGGAACGAGATAAACGCCTTGAAGAACGAGGCAAACGCCTTGATGGCGGAGAGACGGACCTGGATCGAGTCAATATGCATTGCTCACACTCAATCATGGCGTCCAAGTCTTACCTCGACACTGCTGTCCTTGAAACCCTTGAGGAAACCCTCCTGGAAGAAGTGGATCGCGTGGGTAGCCAGCCGTTGTCAAACACCATGTGAATCTGCCTGCGCCATGCCCACCCCGAGTCCTGGGAACAAGGTCGTTTAGAACTATACCTTTTAGTCAGTAATGTTTCAAGTTCCAGGGAGCAAGACGAGATTCGTGTACCGTTGGAGCATGCATAGCTCGAGGCATGGAGGCAATGACATACTCCGTCAGGATCCAGGATAGTACCTCCACCCCATACCTTGACATGCATTCCAGTAGCCAAAAGGAGGGAATGTCGTCCCCCTGGTGACGCCTCATGGACGTGGTCAATGGGCTAGCTTTGCAAGTCAATCGGTTGCCATCAGGCTTCGTGCAAAAGATCACTATGCTGTGCTCAAATGCTTCTCAAGAGGCTCTGGATGTACCGAATGATGCCACATAGTGGCTTTCGCTCTTTCCAATGGCTGGAAAACGATAGGCTGACATGGAAATCCCCACTGCCTGGCCCAATGATCCCGTTTCTGGCAGGCAGGCTGCGGTTCCCTTGGCCTGGGGCACAACAAACTCATCCCTCGCAGGCTTGCAGCATTGTCTTCCCCCTTCACTACTCATAGATTTGAGCTCCATGCTATACTGAGCCTGGCAGAGCCTCTCATTGTCTTGCTGCAATGGTCTGCAGTGTGTCTACCTGGCTCGCAAGCCCGTTTGTTTACTCCTGCAGTGCGTCTGCTTCTGAACCACGAAAGAGTCCCACAGAGGCCCTTCCAACCTGCACCACTACTCCCACGAGCGCTCTCTCTGCTTCAGCCTCGATAAAGACCTCTCTTCTTCAGCATCGACGAAGAAAACCTCGACGAAGACCTCTCTCCCTTCTTCTGCCTCGACGAAGACAGCCTTGATGAAGACAACAGTGACGAGACAACCTTGATAAAGATCTTCAAAGTTCGACAAAGACCTCTCTCTCTTCTTCTGCTTCGACGAAGAAAGCCTTGTCAAACCTCGACGGAGACTTCTCTCTTCTTCTGCCTCGACGAAGACAGCCTTGACGAAGACCTTCCAACCTCGACGGAGACTTCTCTACCTTCTTCTGCCTCGATCAGACCTCTCTTCTTCAGCCTCGACAAAGACAACCTTGACGAGACAGCCTTGACGAAGACCTTGCCAGTACCTGGTTCAGCAAAGCTGGTATGGCCACTGTCCGCAAGATGCCCACAGCGACGCTTCTGACCTCCTTTTAGCTTGCAATAAGTGGCATGAGACCGAGCTCGAGCGCTGGCTCTCGGATCATGATGTTCCCTACCTATTCCTGCGGACAGAAAAGACCTCGAGAACCTCGTCAAAGAGAATTGGCAGGCCAAGGTGGTCGACGAAGACTGCTCCCTCTTCTTCAGCCTCGACAAAGACAGCCTTGAAGACAGCCTCGAAGACAACATCGGCGAGACAATCCTGACGAAGACCACTCTCTCTTCTTCAACCCTTGACCAAAGACCTCTCGGCAGCCTTCGACTGCCCATGCCCAAGCCGTTGTCTCTTTGCCGCCAACTCCAACCGCAGCCTTGGACTTCTCTTCATGGATCGGATCGTTGCATGGTGGGACACACCGGATACATCCACAAACGAAGCAAGCCTCAAGCTCGCAGGCTCCCAAGCCGAGTTGACGAGCGAAGCAGAAGATGCCAGGAGTCGAGAAGTCCACCCCCCAGGGTTTGCACCATACGTTCTACCACCCTACCACCTCTCTCTCTCTTCTTCAACCTCGACGAGGACCTCTCAGCGGCCTTTGACACTTCTCAGTCCGATTGTCCATGCCCAAGCCGTTGTCTCTTTGCCGCCAACTCCAACCGCAGCCTTGGACTTCTCTTCCTTGATCAGATAGTCTAGATGAGGGACTCCAGCGTTGCGTCGTTGCATACATGGCGGGACACACGAGATCCATCCAAAAAGGAAGCAAGCCTCAAGCAGAGGTGGCTGAACGCAGACTCATCTGCTCGAGTCTTACTACACCAGTAAGCAAAGATGGCCGAACGCAGACTCATCTACTCGAGTCCCACTACACCAAAGACAATAACAACAACAATACCGCCAGGTCCTCATTGAAGACACGATTGACGAGGGGGCCGAGGATGGGGATGAGGGCGATGTTGATCAGGTCGCTGACGTGGTGTCAGACGCCCATCCCAGACCACTCTTGACGGGCGTGTCTGGCGTCTTCAATGCCAGTCAAGGAAGATGGATTCAAGCAATGAACGCAGACTCATTCCGCTCGAGTCCTACTACACCAAAGACGACAACAAGCAAAGATGGCCAAACGCAGACTCATCTGCTCGAGTCTTACTACACAAAAGACGACCACAAGCAACTCTGGCTGAACTCATTCTGCTCAAGTCGTGCTACACCAAAGACAACAACAAGCAACTCTGGCGAAACGCAGCACAAATCCCCCGGCCTGCCATTCTACGACAGCGTCAACGACTATGGATTTGTCCGGCCAGCCAGGCCACTGGGTCGCTAGCGTGGGACACTGTCGAACGCCCATCCCAGACCACTGTTGGCGGGCGTGCCTGGCATCTTCGATGTCAAGGTACCATCTGGATTCAAGCACTGAACGCAGATTCATTCTGCTCAAGTCCTACTACACCAAAGACAACAACAGGCAAAGATGGCAGAACGCAGACTCATCTGCTCGAGTCCTACTACACAAATGACGACAACAAGCAACTCTGGCTGAACGCAGACTCATTCTGCTCAAGTCGTACTACGCCAAAGACAACAACAAACAACTCTGGCACGTCACAAATTCCCCCCAGCCTGCCATTGTACGACAGTGTCAACGACTATGCATTTGCCCGGCCAGCGGCCTGCCCACTAGGTCGCTGACGTAGTGTCGTACGCCGATCCCACACCACCGGTGGCAGGCTTGTCTGGCCTCTTCAATGTCATGCATAGGAGATGGACTCAAGCAATGACTGCTCGTCTGGTCGACCTCCTTCTGGATCTGTTGAGTCAGGAGCATTCCGTTCGCACACCAAGCGAAGGAGTGGCGTCTACTGAAGGTCATCTGCAGAGACACAGGGCGAGGAGTCTCCAGTCTCGTGGCAGAAGAGCGAGTGAAAGCAAATATTCGGACGACGAGTTGCACGACATCCCCCTGCTGTTGCGCAGCCTGAACAACCACCAGTTGAACCCAAGTCGGTCATCGATCGAAGCGGTGGATGATAACCAAGAAGGAACCAAAGGAGCTGCCATTGCCATTGCTATCCACGCCGCATTCGGACACAGTAAAAGATCCAACACCACCGAAAGATGAACTCACAGAACAGGATCGGGAGAAGCTGCTCCCAGACACGTCCCACCCTGAATCTGCCACTGCAGCTGGCGCCGGCGTTCCCCGACCCCCACCGTTGAGCCCAAACAGTTCGTCTGCACCATGGTGTCATCGACCGCATGTCCACGACGGAGCCCCGGCGCCAAACCCTCGCGGTCTCGATGTTGTTGCAGTCCATGAACCGGTTCCCGATCAAGGGGTGAGGCCACAAGTGGGCGAGACCGAGCCCCCTCATCAAGACCGACGTCCTGGACCCCGATTCTGCACGTGCAGACGCCCGCCCAGCGCCAGAGTCGTGTTCCTGGGCAAGAAAGTGGTCACCGACTCACCGCCTTCGTCAACCCAGAGTCTCCGAGCCCCAAACAGCACAAAGGTCATAAAGCTTGGATGACTGGGTGGTAAACTTGGCCTCCAGACCGCCCACCATGGCAGGAAGATCAAAACGGCGGCAATGCCACAAAGCTTGGATGATTGAGCGTTGAACCTGGCCTCCAGACCTCCCTCCATTGTAGGAAGATCAAGAGAAGGGAAGGTTCGGGGCAGTGAAGGCGCAGTCGTCGACGATGACGGCGTCGTAGCCAGCCAGGCCGGCAGTAACACCATTCCAGCTAGCCGTTGCCAGATGCCGAGAGTACCCAAGCATTTCCTCGACTCGTTGATGTCTGAGGGGTCCAAAACGTCAAGCCAAGGTACCGGCATGAGAGATTCAGGATGAACGGCGTGGCAGCCGACACATGGCGAACCAAAATACCACGGACATCCCAAGAGCTGGTCACTGCGCACAAACTGGCAGAGCGTTGGTCGCCAGCACCCGGTTGTCGAAAACCTCCATCAGCCAGCCCCTGAGCCTCGAAACAGCAAACATCGCAAAGCTTGGGGTGATGGAGCGTCCTGGGCTGAAAGAACCCACACCACTGCTGGCAGAGAGCCCCAAGGGAGGGCCTGAGGTTCGGAAGTGGCACGGAGTCGATGACGACGTCGCAGCCAGCCAGCAGCAGACACTCCGGCTGGCAGCCGCTGGGGAACTTCTTGACTGGACATCAGCGGCAACGTTGCAGCTACGCGGCACCACCATTCCAGCTGGCTGTTGACGAGACGGACGCTCGAATGGAGATCAGCGAGCGGGATCCGTCGCAGTCGTCTGGTCAGTTGCAGAGACCACCCAGGTACTCTCGAGTCATTGTGGCCTGGCAGTCTCAAGGCGACGTCGAAGCCAGCGTACCGTCCGGAGTCCAACAGCGTGACGCCGTGGCAACCAGGCAACCAAGATACCAACGCGTCGCCCAGGGGTATCAACGGTCACCAAGCCCGACGCGCAGGGAGACCAAAGTCGCCTGCCGTGGCCCAGGTGGCATGCATGGCCTTCCCTCGAACTCCACGGCCTCCACCGGCCAAGCCCAGGGTGATGTTGCTGCTGCCGGCCGATCTCAGGAAGGAATTCAATATGGTCAATGTCAAGACTGCGGCAAGCATTCGGTTTCGGCAAGGGCAGCGGAACTTGGCAAGGCTGCTGCACAACAACATCATCTGGACAAGATCATGCACGGAGATGGACACAGAACTGGTTGTCTTCCGGGCTTGTGGCTTCAATGGCTGGCTGCTGCCACCAACGGCAGCCAAGCAGACGAAGGCGTCACAACTCGACTTGGATCGATGCGGATTGACCATGTCGGAGGTGCACAGCAGCGAGCAGACATGGCGGGCACCGCTGTCACCACGGAGTCGTGGATATTCCTCATGCCAAGACATAACGACATGCGCATGGCACGCAGCTCTGGCGCCCCCACTCGGCTTGGATCGATTTGGGGGGAGCCCGGAGCCCGGACCAAGTCCAAAATCCAAAGTCCAAAGCCGGGACCACGTCCAAAATGCAAAATTACATCCAAAACGCCAAAACGACATGCAAAACCACATGCAGAATGCCAAAAACAGATGCAAAATGGAAAATCTACATCCAAAATGCCAAAACGACATGCATAACCATATAGAGAATGCCAAAATGACATCCAAAGTGCAAAAACTATATGGAAAATGCCAAAACGACGTCCAAAATGCCAGAACGACATGCAAAACCATATGCAGAATGCCAAAACGACGTCCCGAGTGCCAAAACCACATGCAAAATGCCAGGATGGCGTCCGGGGTGCGGGGACTACGTCCAGGGGGCCCAGGGAGCATGCAAGGCTACATCTGGGGTGCCGAGGTTGCGTCCAAACTGCAAAAACCATATGTAAAATGCCAAAACGACGTCTGGAGTGCCAAACCACATCCAAAACCACATCCAAAACGCCAAAATGATATGCAAAACCATATGCAAAGTGCTAAAACGACGTCCGGAGTGCCAACGCAATATCCAAAATGCAAAACCCACATCCAAAACCACATCCAAAACGCCAAATGATATGCCAAACCACATCCAAAATACCAAAACGACATGCAAAACCATATGCAAAATGCCAAATCTACATCTAAAATGCCAAAACAACGTCCGGAGTGCTAAAACCACATCCAAAACCACGTCCAGGATGCCCCAACACACATCCAAATTCCAAACCAGGCGGCTCAGCAGCGGAGGAACCCATGCCGGCAGCCCAGCAGGCCAGAGAACGTCGTCGAGCACGGGGGACATGCAGGCTGGCCCACTGCGGACGCCCAAGCCCAAGTCTTGAGTCGACGAGGGCCGGGAGCCGGGGAGCGGGAGCGGCAGCGGCAGAGAATGACTTGGCTGGCTGGCTGGCGGGCTGGCAGGCCTATTCTCTCGTCCAGAAGGCCACTGTCGTGGAGGGCATCGTAGCACAGGCGTCGGAGTGGTGGTGGTGGGCGCAGGAGGTGAGGTCTGGCAGAATTTCCACCCCCCTCCTCCTTGGCCAACCCAACGACACGCCAGCGACCTCTTCGGTTGATATTCGGATCTTCGGATCGGCGCGGATTAACGTAACGGCGAGGCGCTAAGCGACTTTGGACAAGGCGTGGTCTTTGTTTCCACCACCATCAAACGACTTCATCCTTCACCATCACCACCACCCATTTTCTTTGTTGCAGCGGCGTTTGCATCGTCCACAGGTGACAAACAGCAAGGTACGTGCATCTCCTGTCTCTCTCATGTCTGCATGCATCGCTAGGCAGGCTGTGCGTGTGTCTGTGTCGGTCGTTCGGCCGGTCCAGGGGGGTGGTCTCCTGCCTGCTCACCACACCGCCTTTGCACCTCAACAACATCTTTCTGAGGATGGCAATGGCTCTCCTGTCCTTTCTCTCTCTCCAGATGGCCGTCTTGTCGTCCTGCTTCGGCGTTGTGGGCTGCACGGCGGCTCAGGGGGAGGGTTTTCTGCCTGCTCACCTCACCACCTTTGCCCAGACGCCCACGGCACCTTCAGATGTGCTCTCTCGACCTCCGAGGGTGGCTCTCGACGCCGGTCTTTTTGTTATGCATCTGTGGTGGCCGGTGAGGGGTGCTCTTCTGTTCTGGCCGCCTGTCTTCCGGTTTTCTGACCACCGCAGTTGATCTCCGGCCCTTCCACACCTCCTCCGCCGTCCGCTTCGTGTCCCAGATGGCGCTCGACTCCCCGATGGAGCCCTGGTCCGCTCAGCAGGAGCGTATCGCCGCGAGGCCTCGACTGCAGGCGATCCCACCGCCGGGGGATGAGAAAGAGCAAGGGAGACACAGAATGTACGTGCGTGGGAATCACACTTACCAGGCCCAGCCAGCACGCACACACGTCGAACCCAAGGCTGATGGCGGTGCATGCAAGGCGTTGGACCGCGTCTCGCACCGAAAGCCTTCCGCCCGCCCGCCCACGACACCGATGCAGATGACGCCGCAAGAGAGGAAAGCGATGCAAATGACGCCGCAATAGAGGAAATCGATGCAGCAAGACATGGAACTCGATACATATATACATTATCGATGCAAGAGATGGGAATTGGATGTACGTGGTCGGTGCGCTGATATGGGATCTGCGCGGTGGGCTTTGGGTGCCAGAGACCGCCCACACGGTTTGGCGCCCACGCCTGGAGTCTGTCGCCGCGGCATGCCCAGCAGCCACGTGTTGCCACCAGATGTCGTTGTGGTGCATGGTGGACGCAAGATGGTGCATGCTGCAGGCAAGATGTCGTTGACGCTGCATGGTGGTTGACGCTGCATGGTGGTTGACGCTGCATGGTGGTTGACGCTGCATGGTGGTTGACGCTGCATGGTGGTTGACGCTGCATGGTGCAAGATGATGCTGCTGCATGGTGGACTCTGGTGCGTGCCGGAAAAGACATGCAGCCGGCGACCAGCAACGCCCATCAGCCACCGTGGCCCTTGTTCGCCCTCGTCACCACCGGGCGCGTCTCCCGGAAACGACAGCCGCTCGACGCCCACGCCGGGCCACGAACACACTCGTCCACTCGCCATCGACCCCTTCTCGTCGCCCAAACTCGACCAACTTTGCATTTTCCGGAAAAGTCACCCGCTCCACGCCCATCTGCCAGCGAGAAATTCGACACTTGGCCGCCGCGACGACCAAAACTTTGCGTTTTCCGGAGTCCTTTTCCGTTTTGCCCGCAAATTCCACCCACAACGCCCAAACACACTCGCAATCCTGCAAAATCGGCACAATCGGCCGGAAAAATCACCCGCTCGACGCCACCCTTGCTCGCCTGCACTCCTGCAAACTCAATCCGCACTCCAAACCTGCCAACTCAATCCTTCGCGATAAACGAACGCACAATTCGACCTTCCTCGAGCACAACGACGACAACAAACCCGTTCAGGCTGAGAAGGGCCGTGGGAGCAAAGAGACAAGAGTGATGAAGAGGAAGGAGAGAGGAAAGACCTCTGTCGTGGGCATCGAGCTCATATTTATACCCAGGAGGCCCAAACGCCATAGATGCTATCATCATGACACCAGCCAATGCTATCACCAACGCCACCAAGTCCCCCGCCATCAGATACGAGGCCCCTGACGCCTGCATAATGCTCAACACCATGCCGCCGCCCATCACACCAGACCGCCAGCATCATGCCAGAACGCCAGGACCCCCAATTCCCCCAAAGACCAAAGACCAAAGTGCCAATTCCACGAGGACCAACGACAAGACCACCAAGTCCACAAAGACCAAAGACAAGAGCGCTATTCCTCCTCCGACACCTCCGACTCGTCCTCCTCCTGCTCCCCCTCCTCCTCCACGCCCACGCCGGAAGGGCCAGGCCCGGTCTGCTCAACATCCCCCATCTCATCATCACTGCTGTCCGAGAGGATGATGGGATCCTCGACAGCGTTGTGGACCTTGTTGCCGCCGAGGATGGGAGGATCGACCGGGTTGAACTCCTTGCAGTCGCCCCGCCGCACCGCCGCCAACTCCTCGGCCGTCACGAGCGGCCCGGATCTCAGACAGAGATATTGCACCTGGGCGATGTGCACCTTTTGCTCGGCGAAGTCCAGTCCCAGGACCACGGGCGTCCACGGCGCCGTGGGCAGGGAGACGAAGGTCTTGGGCTTCGACAACCGTGGCCGCGGGCCCGGGCCGGGGGGCCGGAAAAGAAGGCGAGCCTGGTCGGCGTGGTCGCCGTCGGGGCCGGAGAACCGGAATTGCAGCTCTTCGTGTTGCAGGAGGACCGTGAATGCTTGCCGTGGGCGAACGGCCAGGGGAGGGTGGTCCGCCGCGGGGGCAAAGGCGTGGGGATCGTCGACGACCTCGAAGACGTCCGTGAAGGTCTTCAGACGCCGGCCGAGGGTGTCGTGGGCCTGGCGGAGCCGGGGGATCCCCAGGTTGTCGGCGCGGAGGCGGTGGTTCTCCTTTTCGGTATTGTCGAGGCGCTGTTGGCGGTCGGCGTTGCCGGCGTGGATGTTCCGCGTGGCCGTGCGGAGGGCGTCAAAGACCAGTTGAAGGTGCGCGTTCTCGGCCCGCAAGCGCTCATTGTCGCCGCGAAGGATCCCATTGTCGGTTTCCAGGCCGTCGTTGTCCGCCTCCAGGCCCATGTTGTTGGCCAGCGCGTCGCCATGGGATTCCTGCAGCCGCGCATGCTCAATACGGAGGGCGAGATAGTCCGCCGTCACCGTGGTGTTCCTCCGTCTCAAGACCTGGATGTCCGCCGTCAGAGTGGTGTTCGTCTGTGTCAGCTCCTCCACGTTTTCGGTCTGAACGGTGTCCCGGACTGTCAGGCGTATATTTTGGCACCGCTCGCGGCGAAGCTCAAGTTGGAGATCTTCATGTTCGCCTCGGAGGATCCGGTTCTGCTCGGTCACAGTGTCGTGCTCCTGTGTCAAGTTTTGCACGTCCGCCGTCAGAGTGTCGTTCCTCTGTCTCAAGACCTGGATGTCCGCCGTCAGCGTGGTGTTCGTCTGTCTCAGGGTGTCCACCTGCTCTCCCAGATCCTCCACGTCGTGTTCCAGCACGGTTTCCCGGCCTCTCAGCTGTGTATTTTCCTCATGCAGCCTTTCCACCTCCTTTCTTAGGCCCTTCACCTCATCGACCAGCAATTTTTCCCTCTCTTCTATACCCTGTTTCATCGCGGAGAGCATCTTCCACAAGGGAATGGGCGCCGGGAGGGCGGTGGAGGAGGAGGAGGCGGGCTCGGGGGTTGCAGGACTCGCGGGGGTCGGTGGTTCGCCGTCTGGCATGCTCTTGCCGAGCTCGGGGGAGTCCATGACGAGGGTGGGGGACGTGCCAGGCTCGGGGGAGTCGGGAATCTCGACAATGTCGCCCGTGGGCGTGGCATTCGGCCGCTCGGAGCGGCGAACGCGAACTTGCCGAGGTCTTAGCATTCGCAAACGGAGAGTTGGGGGGGGGGGGGAGTGCGTACCTTTTGGGGGGGGAACATCATCGTCGTCCCCTCCCTCACGCGGACGAGTGTGCCGCCCGGAGCAGCCAACTGCCAAGGTCTGAGTATCCGCAAACGAAGAGTGGGTATAGGCGACCGGGGGGGGGGATTGCGTACCTTTTCCTTTTGGGGTGGGAACATCGTCGTCGTCGTCTCGATACGGGCGAGTTTGGCGCGCGGCGGAGGGGCGCCCTGCCAAAGGTGTCAGCATTCGCAAACGGAGAGTGGGTATGGGCAAAATGGGGGGGGGGGGAAATTGCGTACACGG
Source organism: Cladophialophora immunda (assembly GCF_000835495.1). NCBI lineage: Eukaryota > Fungi > Ascomycota > Eurotiomycetes > Chaetothyriales > Herpotrichiellaceae > Cladophialophora > Cladophialophora immunda. The sequence continues at coordinate 1,023,408 of NW_015622545.1, forward strand.
CGTCACGATGATGGTGTCGCCGTCTGGGGAAGCAGGTCGGTGCAAAGGCGAGGAGGCCATTGTGGGCAGGCAATGACCAAGAAAGGTACCTCGGTGGTGGTACTAAAATGGCTTTGTCGACTAAAAAGAGGTAGACTTCGCCGGGGCCGAAGTCAGCAGGTAAGCGAAAATGGTGCAATGGAGCCAAGATTGGAGCGGATGATGGAGGCGAAGGATGATTGTGAAAGATCTTGAGATCGAGGGGGAAATCTCGAGTTTAAATGCTTTGCGGGGCCCCTCTCTGGACGGTGATATCAAAAAGGTATGTTCTGTCTCTCCCCCTCTCTCCCAGCCCATCACGGCCGATCCCAGTCCATCACATTGTCCCAACCCTCAACAAATTCCTGTTTTTCTCGTATCCAAAACGCCCCCAACAGGGATCGAAGTGTGGTGTTGCATTTGAACCGTGGGTGGTTGTCATGTGCACCGCCCTCGACCGGCGGCGCTACGGGCTTGGCCCTCAGCCCGGGGGTGGGGGCGCGGAGGATCCGAGCAGCGCCCACCGAGCCAATGGGTCGACGAGGAGCGACGTCGGCGGTCTCGGCCACCCCCAGCTTGGAAGGTCGCTGGATGGTCAGCTCCATTGTCCGCGCGATCATTGGCTTCATGGTCGCCTGGAGAGTTTGCCGGATTGTTTGCTTGATCGCATGCTTGATTCGCTGCCTGATGGGACGCTCGCGGGCAACGCCCGACTACTGGCTCGACGGTCTCCGCCAGGGGACCCCGATGGCCCCGCGGGTGGATCCCGATGGTGGGTGTGATTGTGTGCTTGATTGGCTGCCTCATTGTCTCCTTTTGTTCAGCTGGTTTCAGCTTCGTTTGCTAGTCTGGCCACTAGTTTCAGAGCCACTCCGCCCCCTTTCCAGCCAGCCAACCACACGGCCCCATCACACCACAGGTTATCCCCGCCCGCCCAGCCGTGCTCTCAAATATTTGGAAGGGTGGGCCCGTCACCAAGTCAACCAGCCAATCACCGCGTCAACCAGCCTGATTCCATCGGATTCCATCTGATTTCGTGTCGTCATGACTTTTTGCCACCCCACACCGCCAGACGCCACCAATTTCCCTTCCCGCCCCCCCCCAATTTCCCCCTTTCTCCCAGCCCCCTTCCCCCTTCGCCCTCGCCCTCGCCCTCCCCCCTTCCCCCCTCGCCCTCTCTCTCTTTTTTTCTTTCTCTTTTTTTTTCTCTCTCTGTGTGTGTGGGTGTGTGTGTGTGTCCCCCCCCTTCTCTCTCTCTGTGTGTGTGTCTCCCCCCCTCTCTCTTTCTGTGTGTGTGTGTGTCTTTCTCTTGCCCTGCCCCTCCCCTTTCACTCCAACATCCACAGGACCCGGTCCAACTCGGCCTGGAACTTGGCCCGCTCGGCGCTGCTGTCGAACTGCAAGGTCTCGAGGGGCTGGTGCTGGTGGTGGTTGTTCGTAGCAGTGGTAGTCGTAGTCGTAGTCGTAGCAGCCGCCGGCTTGAGCGACTCGTGCACCAGCAGGGCGTCGGCCTTGATGGCGTCCCAGTCGACCAGCGAGCTCATGAAGTCGTCGGCCGCGACGGAGGACCAGGTCGCCCGCGCAAAGGGGCCCGAGTGGTACCGCGTCGTCGCCTCGTCGTCGACCCCGATGACCATCTCGTCCGCGGCCGTCACGTGCTGGAAGCGCGCCATCTTCGTGGCGTAGTCGTGCTCGACGTGGCTGTGCCCGGCCGGCAAGATCACCGACATCTCGCCTTGGTGGCCGTGTCGGATGTGGCTGGGGAGGTGCGCACGCTCGCTGCCCATCAGCCACGTGGCGGAAATCTCTTGGCCCTCGCCGAAGAAGTGCGGTGCGGCGCTGACTCCGCGCGCAGCCTCGTCCATCGCCTTGCTGCGGTGACGCTCAGCTTCGTCAATCTCAGTGACATCCGTCATCTCAAGATCAGAACCAGATTGAGATTCGGTTTCTGCCTTGGCAGCGCGAGAAGCAGCGAGTTTCCGTGCCGTCATACGACGCTTCTTCTCGGATGGTTTGCGTGGAGCATACTGATAACCTGGATTCTCTGCTGCGTGCTGAGCTTTGATGTTGTCTGCCAACTCTTTGAACTGTGCTCGAACTTGTTCAGACTCCTCCCTCCATCTTTTCCCAAGGATGACTGAGATCTCATTGTTTGACAGTGCAGGCTTTACATCCTTGAGCGTGGGATGATGTTTGGCTCGGTAGAGAATGAATGCATTGGGCGGACGAGGAACTTTTGATTTTTTGCCAGGCAAGCGAATGGACTTGACCGGCGACCCCTTGTTCAAACGTGCACGCTTGGGGGCTGGAGTGGGACTTGAGGTAGACATCATGGACTGATCTGAAGCCGATCGTGGCGGAGAGCTGCTCATGTCGGGCAGACCATTTCCGGTCGCGGGGAGTTCATGAGCCAGGCGAATGCGACAGACTTCAGCTGAGTGATCAACAAGTATAACAGCAGGAGCATTGTTGAAGTAGGCGCTACAAGAAGTTAGCAGAGAGCAATTGTTGTCTGGAGATTCTTACCTGAAGCGCGAACGAAGATCCGTAATGTTGGCTTCGCTGAGATTGATCGCCATGAAGTATGGAATCACCAACTCATTCTTGTTAGCGGTGAATGAGGCAACACCCATCTGCCACATGATGTCCATTTGGGCTTTGCTCAATCCAACTGGCACCGAGTTTGCTTGGCCTTTGGCATCAAGCACAGGGTTGGAAATGTCCTCCATCCTGGAAGAGCTTCTGGCCAATTTCAGTATTGATCAAGCAGTCCTGGTCCAAACTTACGGTGCGATCTGAGGTGTTTCGTTCAGGGGACTTTGATGCTGACGGCTTGAATTGAGACAATGGAGTGAGTGAGAGAGATGAGAGGGAGTAAGATTGCTGAGAGGAGAGATTTATGTGAAAAGCCGTTGAAGTCGAAAGTGACTTGAGGGTGAATTCTGCCGCACCAGGACAGAATTTTCACTTCTCAATAGCGATGCTATTATTCCTGCCACCCAGATGAATAACAGCTCACTTCACTGTGCCTCTAACCGTCTGCTTGGCGTGAGGCTGAAGCTCTCACGAGCCATAGCCATACACAACAGAAGTCGGGGCGTGTTGTTTTGTCAGCCTTGCGGGCTCGTAGTTTGATCCAGCACTGTCGAGCAGCCACATCAATCCTTTTTGGTTTTCAACCCACTCAACATTGTCTTCTGATCTCTGAAATCAAATTTTCCGGAGAGAAGATACTGAGGTGCACACAGCTGGGGAAACGAGCAGTTATGGGCGTCCGCAATGTCTTCAAACTCCAGGAAATACTCAATCGGAGATCAAGATCTTCTGCCAACGTGCTCAAAGTCCGCATGCATCTGAGCATAACAGAGGAAGCTACCGAGAAGTCAGTCGGGGTCGGTATGGTACCGGCGCACCTCCTAGTGATTTCCTACCACGATGTGGCCACTTCGAACAAGCGGCTCCTGGCTTCTCACAATCCTGGGCCTCATTCGCACTTTCGAGCCCAACAATATTACACTCGCAAAGAAAATTGAAGAAGGAGATACGCAAAGTGGGTATAGCAAAGGGGCGGCTGCCAAATTAAGGGTGGACTGTGCGCTTTTGAACAAAGAATGCTGAACCGTTTCCGGAACCAACGTGTCCTCATTCCTTCGGCTGTTTGAGTCAAGATAGGCCTGCGCTGCCACCCGAAATGATTGCTATGGATACACCCCTGGCCCCTGCGGTACCATTTGCTAAAAACATTGCCGTCAATGTGTATCTCGAGGAGGTGAGCCAGACACTCGACGACACTCACAAATTCTTTACACGAAGCTCTGCTCCGGGTCAACACGTCCATCAACACCGCTGCTGAGATGAAGGTGGCAATGCTGCTCCTCCCAACTTACCACCCAGTTGTGGTGCTCTGACTCTTGCAGTTGTCCCTCAAACGGTATGTCATCAACCCCGATGGACCGATTCATTCTCCATCATTCTATATTGCAGTGCACTCAAGGCTGACCGGCTTGCCAAATCAGGTTACTTCTCCTTCCGCCGCCCAGTGGATGATCAGCGCCCAGGCCGCCTACGCCCCAGAGGAGCAGCAGTCGCCCACATCGGCCGGCAGTCCCGCATCCACTCCCAGCCTGATCCTCGACACCGCCCATGACCATGAGAGCCCTCGCTTCACCGACTATCTCACCATTGACGCCGTCAATGCCGACCAGCAGGCCGCATATGCGCGCACCAACGGTCCTTCCCAGGCTGCGCTGCATTTCCACCCCCAAATCTGCCCCCCGATCTTGGGATTTGATCCCCGGGTCATCCAAGACGACTTCGATCCGTTCAACCTGGATCTGTTCGCGTTCCAACCAAACCGCAAGTGAAGAGCATGGCACGGCACACAGGGGCATGGCGGTGCACAAGACGCAAGGGAGGTTCCGGTGGCGGGCGGTCCTGATCTTGGACTGGTGAGCAAACACACACATGGGGGGGACGCACACACAACATAGGCGCTGAGAGTGCAGCTGCGGGGGGCATTGCATGGAGGCAAGCTTGGGCGGGGAAGCCTGGAGGATGGGCCACAGCTTTGGGCATGGGAGCAGCCTGGAGCATGGGGGGGCAAGCCTAGAGCATGGGCAGCAGAAATAAGCATGAGCGTAGGCCTGTGCTTAGGGATGAAGTAAATAATTGGAAGTATGCCTGGGCATGGGAAGCAGCCTGGAGTTTGGGGGGCGGCATTAGGCATGGGAGTAGCCTAGAGCTTGGGGCGGGGAAGCCTGGAGTTTGGGGGCGTGGGAAGGGAATAATTTTCGTTAGCACCCTTGTGGAATCTTTGCCGACTCACCATCGTCATTTGATTGTCATTTGGTGAGATGCCAAGACATAACGACATGCCAAGACATAACAACATGCTCATGTCGTTATGTCTTGGCACGCAGCTCTGGAATCTTGGGGGGGGGGTGAGGGAGAGAGAGGGGAATGCCCGTGACGCCTGTGGCATCTGCCTCTGCCTCTGCCTCTGCCTCCAAGCCCAGAGCCCAGAGAAAAAGGGGGAATCTCGGGGGTGCAGAATCTCGTCCGAGTTTCAAGCGCAGAGAGGAACGGGAAGGTTGTCTCCTTCTCAGAACATTGGCGGGGCGTTGTTGACTCACCTCCATAGGCCATGGCCCCTCTGTCCAGGACCCGTACACACGCGTGACTCCAGAGGTTCCATCCCACCATCCGACCAGAAGCCTATTCCATCCACCACATGTCGGGTGTATTGGTGATGAGCGTCCCTGGCAAAAGGTGCAAAGGAGGGTGGTTCCACAGGTGCAAAAGGGGGGGTGGTTCCACAGCTGGAGCAGAAGGTCAAAAAGCAAGTCAGCAGCGAAGTTCTTGCTCAGACCGCCCCCTCTTTCTGAGCGCCAGGTCTCAGCTTGTTTGTGGGTGTGTGGATTTTCCCCCTCCGCACGTCGACGCCAGAGGGCAGAGAAGTGTCCCGAAGGAGCCTGATGACGCGAGGTGCAGGGGGAGAATTGGAAAAAGAACCAGAAAAATTCAAAGCGGGGTGGGAGAATTGGAAAAAGAACCAGCAAAATCAAGGCGGGGAGCCGCCCGTCAACGCCACCGACTCCCGTGCAACTCCCGGCGGCCAATCCCATCACCGCGAGGACATGCATTGACTGCACAGGTGAAACACAGGTGCAGCCAGCTGAGCAGAAATACGAGGTCCCTGCAGCCAAAAAGCAATATCGAGACATACCTATGCACCGGACTTGGACAAGTTCCATGCATCATCGGAGCAGAATACGAGTTCCCTGCAGCCAAAAGCAATCAGAACATATCTGTGCACCGGACTTGGAAAAGGTCCATGCATGAAGTTGCAAAAGGTCCCTGCAGCCAAAAAGCAATATCAGAAACATACCTATGCATCAAGGTGCAATAGTTCCATGCATCATGCACCCCGAAAGGGTAATTGAAGAGGAGGAGTTTTGCCAGTTCCGTGCATCATCATCTGAGCAGAAGACGAGTATGAAGCAGCCCCAAGTCCAAGGCCCTGTCATCTTAAAGGCTGTGTCATCTGCCCCGTGTTGCAATCAGATCTGTGAGAAACCAGGAAGAAAGAAGTCCAAGGCCTCTCATCTCAAAGGCCCTATCTCAAAGGCCCTGTCTCAAAAGACCCTGTCTCAAAGGCCCTGTCATCTGCCCGGTGTTGCAATCCGATCTTTGAGCATACCTCTTCCGGGAAACACTTACGAGAGAGACAGCCATGGACGGTCCATATCCTTGCTCGAGGTGTCCACGGAGATTTGCCCGCAAAGCATATCTCGCTAACCACATGAGAGCACACCGGGCTGGACCACCATACGTATGCCCAACCTGCACCAAACCGCTCAACAACAAGCTCGACTACCAGAGTCACCTCAAGTGCCACGATAGCAAGCGCCCGTGGCAGCCGTGTCCGAAAGAGGGCTGCGATCGGGCATTTCGACGCGTGGACGTCTTGCAACGGCACATTGAAGACCACGACAACCCGGCCCGCCGGCGGATCCAGTGTCCTCAAGAGGGGTGCGACAAGTCATATGTCCACAAGGCCGACTTGAAACGGCACATGGTGTACCACGACCAGAATAGCCGGGGCATCCCTTGTCCTCACGAGGGCTGCCACAAGGCATTTATCCGCACGGACCACTGGAGAGAGCACCTCAAACACCATGACAACAGCCGGCTGAAAGCGTGTCCAAAAGAGGGCTGCCGTCGGGCATATATCCGCCCGCAGAACTTGAAACGGCACATCGAATCCCACGACAAGACCCGCCGGCGGCTCAAGTGTCCTGCAGCGGGCTGCGATATGTCGTATACCCTCCCGGGCAACTTGACACGGCACATCGAATCCCACGACGAGAACCGCCCGAGGAAAACGTGTCCGGAAGTGGGCTGCGACAAGTCATATACCCGCGCGGACCACTTGACCACGCACATCAGGTCGGCCCATCACCGCATTGCCAGCTTTCGGTGTAGCGACTGTCAGCAAGGGGGGTTCAGTCGGGCCGCGACGAGAGACCGGCACCAAAGGTACCACTGCCGTAAAGCACGGGCGCGCCGAGCAGCCCAGAATCTTCCACCCGAGACGGCTCCCCAACCCATGACATTTTTGCGACCTTCAGGTTCACATCTGGAGCTGCCGTGGGACTCGCATCGGGTGGAGGAGCTGCTGAACGGATATCGTCAGGTGGAGGAGCTGCCGTGGGAGTCGCATCAGGTGGACGAGCTCTTCCAGGAGTCGCATCTGGTGGAGGAGCTCTTCCAGGAGTCACATCTGGTGGAGGAGCTGGTGCCCGAGTGTCGTCAGGTAGAAGAGATGCTTTGGGAGTATCATCAGGTAGAAGAGATGCTGCCTGAGTGTCGCCAGGTAGAGATGCTTTGGGAGTATCACCAGCTCGACATGCCGTTCTATATACCTTTACACGCGGATGGTATTGGCGCCGGCCCATCTGTGGAGTTTGCGGCGTTTGCCCCGGAGCCGGGAAGTTGACGGGGCCGCCACGTTGGCTGCTGGGTGCAGGTTTGGCGTCGAGCGGGTGATTTTTCCGGAAAATGCAAACTTTGTTCGAGTTTGGCGAGGAAAAGGCGGCGGTGCGAGTCGATGGGCGTCGGTGGGCGGGCGTAGCGCGAGGCGACGGCGTGGTCGAGCGGGTGTCTTTTCCGGGAGACGCGCCCGGTGGTCGGTCGAGGGTGTTGGACCAAGGCCCACGGTGGGCGATGGCGAGTTGCTGGGTGCCCTGCGCGCCGCCGATGGGTGTCGCCCGCATGTCTTTTCCGGCACATCTTGCTTGCAGCATCACCATCAACCACCATGGATCCACCACCATCTTGCTTGCAGCATCCACCATCTTGCATCGACAATGTGTATATGCATCGCGTTCCATCTCTTGCGGCATCGGTTTCCTCTCTGGCGGCGTCATCTGCATCGGGTTCGTGGGCGGGCGGTTGGTCAGAAAAACCGGAAGACGGGCGGCCAGAACAGAAGAGCACCCCTCACCGGCCACCACAGATGCATCACGCGATGACCGGCGTCGAGAGCCACCCTCGGAGGTCGGGAGAGCCATCGCCATCCTCGAAAGGTGCTGTTGGGGTGCAAAGGCGGTGAGGTGAGCAGCCAGGAGACCACCCCCCCTGGACCGGCCGAACGACCGACACAGACACACGCACAGCCTGCCCAGCGATGCATGGCGACATGGAAGAGACGGGAGATGCATGGACCTTGCCGTTGGTGCACGTCGGGACGGTGCAAACGCCTCTGCAACAAAGAAAATGCCGGTGGTGGGTGGTGATGGTGAAGGATGAAGTCGTTGACGGTCGTGGGAACAAAGACCGCGCCTTGTGCCAAAGTCGCCTAGCGGATCGCCTTCACGTTGATCCGATCCGAATGTCCGACTGTCCGAAGAGCCGAATATCGACCGAAGAGTCGCTGGCGTGTCGTTGGGGGGGAATTCTGCCAGACCATACCTCCAGCGCGCACCACCACCACTCCGGCGCCTGTACGGCGATGCCCACCACCACGGTGGCCTTCTGGGCGAGAGGGCAAGCTAGCCTAGCCGCCCATGGCCGCCAAAACTCGATGGTGGAAGTGTGTGTGCCCGTTGGTGCTGGGGGGGGAGCGGCGGGACGGGGCCCTCCAACTCTGGGCTGACTTCCATGCATCTGGCATGCAGACGTCACTGGCCGGCGAGAAGGGCTTGGACGCAAAGATGGCCGACTGGTCCATGCCGCTTTAGCGTGCGGGAAAGCCAGAGGGCTCGCCGTCGTGGTTGGCAAAGGCCGTCCCGGGTGCTGCGGGTGGTCGGGGCTCTGCAGCAACGAGGAAAACCACCACCGGCATTCGTTCCTCCGCTGCTGGGCCCGCCTGGTTGGGATTTGGATGGGATTTGGATGGGATGTGGATCCGCTGCGGCTGTTGGTGCTGCTGCTGGAGCGGGATGGGGAGGTGGTGGGTGCATGTTGGCCCGGCTGCTCGCAAGATGCTCATGGGATGTGGCACCCGAAGCCTCCGACTTCTCCTCGACGACTCCAGATCGATCCAAGCCGAGTGGTGGCGCCAGAGCTGCGTGCCAAGGCAGAACGACATGCCGATGTCGTTGTCGTGGTGTCTGCTTGCTGCTGTGCATCTCCGACACGGCCGACATGATGAATCCGCATCGATCCAAGTCCAGTGGTGACGACATGGCCTGCTCGGACGGCGTGGCCAGCGAGACGGACTTGGCTGCCGCAGGAAATGATGCCGACGGGGCAGGCAGGGTGCTTGCTTGGCCGAGAGGCGTCGAAAGGTCAAAGTCTCCATGTATGGCCAGCGTCCTGCGTGCGTAGGAACCATACGATGCTGCGGCATCAACGAAGGGTTGTCGTGGAAAGAAGTCGACGGCGAGCACCCGGGCACGAGCTTGCCTCAGCGTACGGCTTTCGAAGGAGACCATCCATTCCCATCCTGGTTGACAGAGCAGCTGTGACGAACGCTCGCCGGCGTGAAGAGATTGTGCCTGGCCTGGTAGATTCTGCACCTCGATGATCAATGAGAGGCAGTGATCTCTGCTCAGAGGCGCCGAGAATCGGACACCTTGGTACCGAGAACGAGAAGCTTGCTGGCAATGGCGTCACCAGTCAACATCTTGACGCTGAGACCGAGGTTTGGGGCTCCAAGATGGTAAGTGGGTTGGCTGTCATGACCGGCCTGGTCTGCACGGCAGTGGTCGTTGGTGGCAGCAGCCAGCCATTGAAGCCACAGGCCCGGAAGACAGCCAGTTGTGTATCCATCTCCGTGCATGCTCTTTTCCAGATGATGTTGTTGTTGTTGTGCAGCAAGCAGCCTTGCCAAGTTCCGCTGCCCTTGCCGAAACGGAATGCTTACCTCAGTCTTGACATTGGCCATGTTGAATTCCTTCCTGAGATCGGCCGACAGCAGCAACGTCACCCTGGGCTCGGCCGGTGGAGGTCGTGGAGGTCGAGCGAGGGTACATGCCCGCCGGGCCACGAGAAGCAAAGGCAGACGGTCTGTCCTTGTGGCAGAGGCGTCGTGTCCTCTCCACGAGTGGGCGATCCGGGGGTGATGTTGCCATCCCTGCAGGGTCAGTGCATTTGTCACGGGCGGAGGGGACTGCAGTATACTTACCATGGGGGTCGACCATTGTGAAGAACCTCGATCTTTGCTGCATCGTTCAACGAAGGACACTGTCGGTGCTTGGTGAGGTAGGAGGAGGAACCGCTGGAACAAGGAAAGAGGCCGCAATGGCCTGAGAGTCGTATTGACTCCATTGCCTTGATGGCGTGTGTGTGGTGTTGGGGCTGGCAGTCATGGCGGCAAGGGGGTAAGCCCTTCGTCCCGCCCCACGGCCATCAGCGAAGTGTCGACCACTAGCAAGATTGTCTGGACGTCGAGGCCGTTGAGCATGACGAGCACCAGTGAGAAAGTCAAGAGATGCTGAGCTTGCCGTCCTTCCACCAAGATCCAAGTATGGTATGGTATGGAGCCCACCTCTTGAGAGTCGTCTTGACACGAATGCCTTGATGGCATGTGTGTGTGCTATGTTGGGCTGTCCCTGAGGACTCTGAGAAGGAGAGAGGGGAGGGAGCTGCGTCGAGTGCAGGAGAAGTCGGTGGGCAGCCCATCCTGACAGTGGAAGAGATGCTGGTGGTCATCTCAACAGCAAAAGACGTGCTGGAGGTCATCCTGACAAGGGAAGTGGTGCTGGAAATCGTCGTGGCAGGGGAACAGGTGCTGAAAGTCATCGTGGCAGAAGAAGAGATGCTGAAGGTCAACCTGACAGAAGAAGAGGTGTTGGAAGAGGTGCTGGAGGTCATGTCAACAGCAAAGGTGGTGCTGAAGGTCATCCAACAGCAAAAGTGGTGCTGGAGGTCATCCTGCCAGGGGAACAGGTGCAGGAAGAGGTGCTGGAGGTCGTCTCGACAGCAAAAGTGGTGCAAGGGGTCATCCTGACAGTGGAAGAGAGGTGCTGGAAGTCATCGAGGCAGAAGAAGAGGTGCTCAAGGCCATGGAAGAGGTGCTGGAGACCTATCTTAACAGCAAAGGTGGTGCTGGAGGTCATCCCAATAGGAGAACAGGTGCTGGAAGAGGTGCTGGAGGTCATCCCAACAGTGGAAGAGAGATGCTGAAGGTCATCGTGGCAGAAGAAGAGGTGCTGGAGGTCATCTCAACAGCAAAAGTGGTGCAGGATGTCATCCTGACAGGGGAACAGGGGATGGAAGAGGTGCTGGAGGTCATATCACCCCGATCTCTTGCAGCCATGCAGTCAACTTGATGGGAGAGGGTGACGCTTGATGGGAGAGGGTGAGGCTGCGTCGAGGATGGGGGCGCAGAGGACAGGAGAAAGGGAAGGAGGCTGTGCCTGGCGTCCACGTGCATACTGGGCACGTGTCCACGTGTATGCTATGCAGACTGCGCTGGCAAACTGCGCAGGGAGGCAGACTGCGCTGCTTGGTGGCTGCGGTGCTTGCTGTCCAGCTGTTCCTGTGCAGGCGGTGTTCGCTGTGTATCCATTGTTACTGTCCAGCTTTGTTTGCTATTGATGCTGTTGATCCTGTCCAGCTGTTGATCCTGTGCAGCTTTGTTTGCTACGCAGCCTTGTCTGCTACGCCGTTCATTCCTGGGCTCGCCGTGCGGCCATTGTTCCTGTCCAGCGTTGTTTGCTGTCCAGATGTCCGTTCCTGCGCAGCAACTGTCCCTGTGCAGCTTTTTTGCTGTCCAGCTGACCGTTCCTGTGCGGCAACTGTCCCTATGCATCTATGTAGTTCGATTCTCTCTCTGCGGCCATACCGAGTCGATCGAGAAAAGAGGTCTGAGCACCATCTTCCATAAGACACTCGGTACAGTAGCCCTCTCGATGCCCACCCACTCTTCCAACCCTCCTCCGTACCTCTGACCCGCAGCTGGTCGAACAGGATCGACTTCAGCATGCCATGGATCCAGAAGCCTTCGAAAGGAAACCCGAGCATCACCAAAGGGTTTGTGGGTGGACAGTCCCGTCAAATTCTCGGGGATGGCGTCCAAGAAGACCAGAACGTCGCTCGTCTACGAGAAATGCACCGTGGTGCTTCATTCCGGTTTCATGGCCGGTCAAAGGGCAAGAGGAAGTCAATATAGTGGTAACTGGAAAACACGCTCAGGTTTGCATTTTCCTACACGCATGTTCGCCATCTCGAACTTGGACTGACATGAGCATCACAGACGGCACCAGAAGACGAAAATTCCCTTGCTGTTTCCTGCCCTAACGCCATTCTGTCAGCATTCAAAGACACAAAACGTTACATGTTGGGTTGCGGAGGCGGACATACCCAGAAGAAGAGGGCGAGCCCGAAATGCCGAGGAAATGGACGTCTCCAGAGCCTTCGCTGGGTGTTGGACATCGTCTGACATCCTCTTGTTCCCTTGGAGGGTCTCGACGGCGCTGCCAGCCTTGCAGAGGACGACGTCGATCGTGGTCCAGCGAGCCATTGCTTCAAAACAGCGATGACCAACTCGTGACACCCCCAAACCGAACGACGGTGAGAACGCCAGCCCCAGCCGTCGGCTGCCACGCCGTTCACCCTGAATCTCTCATGCCGGTACCTTGGGCTTGACGTTTTGGATCCCTCAGACATCCACGGGTCGAGGGAATGCTTTGGTGCTCTCGGCATCTGGCAATTGATAGCCGGAATGGCGTTGCTGACCATAACGACGGGTCGAGTGACTGCTGCAGCTTCGCAACAAGCTGTAATGGTGTTGCTGCCGGGCTGGCTGGCTACGACGCCGTCAGCGTCGACGGCTGCGCCTTCACAGCCCCGAACCCTCCCTTCTCTTGATCTTCCTGCAATGTTGGGCGGTCTGGAGGCCATGTTCAACGCTCAATCGTCCAAACTTTGTGACATTGCTGCTATTTGATCTTCCTGCGATGGAGGGCGGTCTTGGAGGCTTTGGGCAGGGCCGTCGTGGTTTGAGTCCGCTGTGCATGGTGTCGGCGGCCGTCGAGAGATGAGTCCATGTGCCGCTTGGGTGCCGCGGCGGTGGCAGCAGAAGACAGACTCGTGGCTTGGGACGGAAAACCAGGCAGGATCCATTGATGCCGCTGCGGCGACGCCGTGGTGGCAGCAGAAGACTTGCGGCTTGGGGCTGCAGAAGACACTCGTGGGTTAGGAAAGAACATCAGGCAGGATGCATTGATGCCGCATGGGCACCCCAATTCTGTGTCTCCCGGGAGCCAGGATCATCCGTGATATGTTCCATGCATCGGTGACACCACAAAAAGTGGTCCAAGCTAAAAAGGTTTGGCCATCAAGCACTCGACAGTGGGAAAAAGGTTGCAAAAGTCAAAAAGTTTGGCCATCAAACACACTTTGGGTCGACAGGTGGGCAAAAGTTGGACCAAATTTAGTGTTTGGGCACTCAGTCTCAGCACCCAGCAGCGCACCCGTTGAACTTGTCGAAATATCCTCAGCCTGCTTCCGCCCGAGGCTCCTCCAGACGTCCCTCCGCTCCATTTGTCCGTTCAGCCTTGTCTGTGGTCGCATTGGTCGGCCCAGTGGCAAGCAGTCTCGGAGCAGTGGCTGCTGGCTGGCTGGCGGCGCCGTTCCTGGAGGTCCTTTATCCCAAGTGCAGTAAATCGCGCAAGTGGGAAGCTGGTTTCAGGTGATAGATAACAGGCCCATCGAAATTCCTGGACACAGCGGCATATGCTTTGCTGATCAACTCTTTTGAGAGGGATGCCGGTCGCCCGGCTAACGGATGAAGCGATGATGGCAGCATGACGTCTCCCAGAAAACGTAGAAAGCTTTTCTCGACACGTTTCAGCAGTAGCGGTTGTAGAATCCGAGGAGTTGCATGAGGGAGATCGTTCTCCGGCATTTTATCCTGACCCAAGAACACTGTCTCTTGAACATTGAAGTATTCGTGGCTAGAATAGGCCCCATACCTGGATGCTGGGTGCAATACTGTTTGAGAAGTGTGAAGAGGGCGGAAAGAGGCGGGCATTGTGTCAAATTGTCAACAAACGGACAACCGTCGTGCGCGATGATGCGGTCCTTGTTCTCCGGGTGAAAAAGTTGGAATTCTGGAAGTCTTCTCCGGCCTGCGCAGTGCTGGGTGCTGGGTGTCGAGCGCAAAGTTTAAATTGCCAGGAGTGGTACTCAGAGTGGTGGTGAGTTGTCCAAAGTTGAAATCCTGGGGATGCCCTTCTCCCTCTGCCTCTGCTTCTGCCTCTGCCTCTGCCCTCTGGCCTGCGCTGACCTGCGCTCACTGATTTGACATGACTTGACTTGACTCGACATCCTCACTGCCTTGTTGCAGCATCTCGTGTATCTGCATCTCGTCCGTCTGTGCTCGCGCATCAGTCTCGCATGTCTTGCAGCTCGCATGTCGTGTAGCCAACGTGATTGCGTGCTGGCGTGATGGCGTGGTTGTGTCGTTGTCGGAAATCAACTCCGTGGACTTGAGTGTGAGCGTGGGTGTGGGCGTCGTCGGAGTTGGTTTTGGAGTTGATTTCCGTGGACTTGGGCGTCGGCGTGGTTATTGTCGTGGTTGCCGGAGTTGATTTCCGTGGCCGTCAGCGTGGCCACTCCGCCTGCCCTCGAGTGCTGTTGACCTCTCTTCACAGCCCATCATGCTCAATCGGACATGAAGCCCTCGTCGTCGATGTAGCCGAGTAGTTCCTTGCGATCTGATCACTGCTGACCCCCAAGCACATCGTTCGTGTAGGAAGAGGGTGATGGCCAGCCGCCAGAGAGCTAATCTGCTTGCCGGAGTTCATTTCCGGATGGGCGTCGCTCGCGCTTCTATCCACAACATTCTGCGAGGTAGGACCAAGGGCCACGGGCGGCATTAGGGTGCTGTGAGCGTCCGCTTAGGGTGCCATCGAGAAGGAGTCGTCGTCGTCGTCAAGTCGCATGGACCGGCGGGGGAGGCGAGGTCTTCCAGGCCGGCTGTCCCTGGTGCAACAGCGGGCGCAAGGTATGCAAACAACTCCGGCATGCCATCGATCAGGCTCTCCCGAACGGTTCGATAGACAGCATAGGCGAGAGGTCGACACGATCGGACTGGAGATCTTCCAGATAGAAGCGGACCCAGGTGACACAATTTCCGGCGTCAGGATGTTGATAAGCGGTAGGTAACTAACAACGCGACCTTGACATATCGGCTCGAATGGGGGGATAACGAGGGCAATGATGTCGGAATTCGAGTAACACGCATGGCTGGCTCTTCGACGCCAAGGGTTGGGTCGGTGATGTCGCCTTCCTTCAGAAACCCAAGAACGGTGAGCTAGCGTCAGCACCAGAGAGGAGGGTTCACTCATACCTTTGCCGCTGGTTTCAAGAGTCAAGACCGACAGGACCACCGGGGTCGAGACGGTGTTCTCGGTCTCCGCAGCTGTCGAGATCCAATGAGTCGGGGTCACGGAGCGGAGCGGAGCTTTCTTCTTTTGGGGCCTCGTCGACGCCGGCGGGGTGTATTGGACAGCGACGTGTTTTCCTTGATGAGGCGAGCCCGGTGCCCGACGTCTGGTCTGACGGCAATACTGACTGGCCTGGCATGGATCAAGTCGCCTCTGTCGCCGTTGGAGGCAGCAAGATCTGATCTAGCCAGCCTTGTCCGGTCTCGTTCGGTGTCCAGCCGTCTGTCGAGGTGGTGGTGGCGGTGTGTCGACGGTCTGGACGATGCTTAGACGGGTATCGGGATGCCTCAGGGTCAAGTATGTATCAAGCATCCATTTCTTGCACAGTTCATGCTGTGTATTTGCCGCAGGGTCAAGTATGTATCAAGGTTCCATCTCTTTCACAGTTTGTTGTGTATATTTGCCTTAGGGTCATGTATCCATCAAGTATCCATCTCTTGCACAGTTCGTTCTGTATCCTTGACAATCTCTACCGTGGTTCGTGTGACGACCGGCCGATTGAATGTAGGATGTACGGCGTAGGATCGTGGAAATCGTTCGTAGCTATAGGGCCACATCAGCAGAAAGGACAGTAAAGGTCCTGAGAGAGAATGGTTGGAGACTTACGCGGGTCAGATGGCTTTCCTTGTTGTCGTCGAGGCTGAGGACAATCTCGAGCCAGATGATCTGCCTCGTTGCATAGTCGTCTTTCGAAGCTGAGGTTGAGGCCGAGGGTAATCTTGGGCTAGATAGCGTTCCCTACTGCTGTCGAGGCCGGGGACAATCTCGAGCCAGATGGTCTTCCTCGCTGTAGATGTTGTAAGTCGTCTTTTGAGGCTGCGGACAATCTCGAGGCTGAGGCAGGACAATCTTGTTGTAGATGGCCTTCCTCGTTGCTGTGCAGATGGCCTTGCTTGTTGCTGTGCAGATATTGCTAGTTAAGGCTGGGGTAGATGTTGCAAGTCGTCTTTCGATGCTGAGGACAATCTCGAGCTAGATGGCCTTCTTCGTTGCAGATGCTGCAAGTCATTGATGTTTCGAGGCTGCGGAAAATCTCAGGCCAGATGGTCTTCCTTGTTGTAGATGTTGCCTTATTGTAGATGTTACAAGTCGTCTTTCGAGGCCAAGGCTAAGGGCAATCTTGAGCCAGATGGTCTTCGTCCGCAGTTACGGCAAGTTCTGTTTCGAGGCAGGATAATCTCGAACCAGATAGCCTTCCTGGTTGCTGTGCAGATGTTGCACGTCGTTGCCGTGTACATATTGCAAGTCGAGGCCGGGGTAGATGTTGTAAGTCGTCTTTCAGTGCTGAGGACAATCTCGGCCAAGATGGTCTTCCTCGTTGCAGATGTTGCAAGTCGTCTTTCGAGGCTGCGGATAATCTCGAGGCTGAGGCAGGACAATCTCGTTGCAGATGCTGTCTCGTTGCAGATGACCTTCCTCGTTGCTGTGCAGATGGCCTTCCTCGTTGTAGATGTTGCAAGTCTCAAGCCAGATGGTGTTTCTCGGTGCAGGCGTTGCAAGTGATCTTTCGAGGCTGAGGACAATCTCGAGCCAGATGGTCTTCGTCGCCGTAGTTGCGACAGGCTCGAATCTTCTGATTTCGACCATGTCAGTCTTGATTTGGCCATAGATGTCAGTAGGGACAGGACAGGACAGGACACACCTTGCCTCAGACTCGTAGACTTTGCTGGCACGACCACCACGCTCCTGGGCACAGTCACGAACACGATGACTCTCCTCACTGCATAAGTAGCAAGTAACAATGCAGAGGGTGTAGCCAGTGTGGCGAGAGCAGGAAACTTGGGGACTCAGTCGACACTCACAGTCAAAGAATGTAGAGGGAGAAGGGAGGGCGAAGGCAAAGGGCAAGGGCACTCGCACAAACCAAGCATTTTCCTGACGCAGACCCACTCTGGCACGGTGGTACGGTGGCAGCTGGTACGGTGGCCATTCCCGGCAACTGTTGTCAGGAGTACAGTCCTGGGAAGGCCTGGAATGGTGGTCCTAGCCCAGTTGGCAGCCTCCAACGTCTTGTCGCCTGGGGGCCTGGAGCCGAAGAGCTGGTAGCATTCATTGGCACGTACCCTCTTCTGCTCTACCTGCTGACTCTGCCCTGCTCTACCTGGCTCAGCCTGGTCTGCCCTGATCTACCTGCTCTGGCTGCTCTGGCTGCTCTACTCTACTATGCCCTGCGCTGCTCAGCCTGCCCAACCTACTCTACCCTGGTCTGCTATGCCCTACTCTACGGCCAGCCGGATTCGAGCAATGTAAAGGAGAAGGATCCGAGCGCTACAAAAGAGAAGGATATCAAGAGGAGGCGAAGGGATAGATATACCATATTACATTAACGACGAGGCGAGATGGTGGCACCCGGCCTCCACAATCCTGCGCTCTCGCACCACCGTCCGTCGATGGTCTTGACCATGGCCCTGGCCTTGCACGCCCCTCTGCCTGGTCTGCTATGCCTGCTTTGCGCTGCTATGCCTGCTCAGCCTGATCTGCCCTGGTCTGCTCTGGTCGACGTCTACAGCCTAGGTTGAGGCTGGGGCAGATGCAGCGCCGACATGAGCGTCAGAGGCCTCAGACCGGGTGAGTGGCAACGAGTCTGCTTGCCAGTAACGAGATGCCTCGTACTTTTCATCGTCGAGGCTACGGGGCAGATGGCAGGCTAGACAAGGGATCATCGGTACCAAAACTCAACAGGGTCGGGGGCCCCAAGGGACAACATTGGTGAGCAATAAGCGCTGTAGCGCCCCGAGGCTTGCATACATGTGGTTGAGGGTTGTGTCGCAAGTCCATGAAGAGCGAGCTACGAGGAGTCGATATCAGCAGCACAGTTTGCCGCATCGTTGGCGTTGGACGCATCGATGTTGACCAGATGTCCTTCCACACGGACTTAGAGAAAGCCTTCGTGCGACATCTCACCCGCAGGTGCCAGGACTACGTTCCCTCCTTCCAGGATTTGGATGTCTCTCTCGGCGCCTTGATGTCACGCAAACAGTATGCTAAAATCAATCCGCTGGTCTCTCCGGGCCTCAAGATATGCTATTACCATCAGTCCCAACCACATCCTACACAGTGAATCCGGCCGAGGTTCGAGAAGAGCAAATGTGTCTCATTCGAGTGTATGATATGTTTGATAATTCACCGGGGGTCTTCAACTACCGGGTACTATTGAACTCCGAACTTTACATTCAGGCGAGCGCTATGGTCAATTTGGACTCGTTTATCAGGAACTTCTGCGCCCTTTGATGATATGCGAGCGACCGGGAAGGTGGAACCGGATCCAAGAACCAGAATATCTGTCTTCTCCGCCGCCCCTGAAGCCTCGAGCCTCGAACTTTGATGACCACCATGGCACCACCCCTACCCCCCCGGCTTCCAGAGATAGGGAGACAAGGGTGACACCCGCCGATGTGGACCCTGCGGAAGCGCAACTACTTCTCACTGCTCACGCGACTTGATCGATGCCTAGTAGAAACAACCTGTTGATTCGACAAGAGTCGCCCACATTCGTTGGTCTGGTCCCCCAACATGACTTGGTTGCCAAAGTGCCTCCGGTCCCGCTTGCTCCAGGTTTCCACTTACCATTCAAAAGTCAGAACAATGGATTGTTGAGTCGAGGCTGGTTGATGGTGTTCTGACTCTTCCGCGTTCTTGAATCCCGAGTTCAATCTGCATTTCACGCCCAGACAGGCCAGATTGGGATCCTCTTTATCTCTACTTACTCGTACGGGCATTCTGGACCGGTCACATCTTCTCTTCGTAACATATCCATCCCTTTCCTGAAGAAACCGTTATTTCAAAGCCACCAACATGAAGCAATGGGTGCAGAAGCTGAAGGGCGCCTCGATATCGGGGTACAGCTCGCTCACGCCCAGAGGGCTGGGGATGAAGGTGCCAGGGGCCCTGCCCAAGCTGTCGATCGTCGGTCTGGACGTAGAGGTGAGCACGATCATCAGAGGCGACAGCATCGATGTCAGGTACCCGCACGACACGTACTCCACGGAGCTGGAGTGCATCGAGCCGATGTCCATAACTACGCACACCACCAGCGTCAACGTGGTGTCGGGCAGGCACATGGGTATCATCAAGTACCTCGTCGAGGTCATGCAGATACTACATCTACTGCGAACATAGCCTCGTGGTGTCAAATGGAGTCGCCCACGGCGTCGCAGGAGTTGTCGGACGTGGCGGGCATTAACGGCCGGTCAACCTACTCAACTTGGTCAATCATGCCCTTGCTGGAGACCACAGGACGATATCCTCGTCCCAGCGGACCTTGTTCAGTCTCTCTGAAGCCGCTGCCGCTGACACCATGACTGCTATCCGACAACTCGGTTCCCGCCTCAGCCTAGTGTCACCTTCCAGGCTAGCTCTTGTTTTTCGCAACTGGAGATATCAGTCGTCCAGGCCTAGGGGAAAGTATTCGTGGAGTTGATCTGCACTCTCGCCCTCAGCATTGAATGGAAGGCCTGACCTGGTCGCCAGCAGCTCTTGACTCTGAGACCTTGGCGGCATCGGTCCTTGCCCGTTCAATAGAAACAGCCATGCGGTCAATGAATTCGCCCGCAACTGCGAGAGGACAGTAGCAGACTGGACCTGACGGTGCCAGTACAGATCCAGGCTTCATTGCCGCTTTCAGGGCTCTCGATGACGCCGTCTCAGGCAAGCAGACCACATATCTGCTACGAAGGCTAGCCTTTGTCGAGCTGATACGGCTTTCCGACGCGAAAATGAAGACCATGTATAGACCTCGACGACCCAGAGCAGGTCGACTTTTGCCACCGCTCGAGGCCCTGGTTCGCGCATTTGACGTTCATTATCCCACCATTCGCTGCTCAGCCATCCAGGTTTCTGCCTATCCCCCCTTTTGGCCTGATTTTTCTTTTACGCTTGGTATCTTTCTTGGCTACCTTCAGAAAAGGGAGAAGTGAGTCCTTCGTGCCTGTAACTCGACCTCTTCCGCTACCGCTGCCTCAGCCTCAATTCTCCCTGCGACACCCACCCTTTTCTCTCTTGCACCTTTGAGGATCACTTTCCACCAGACCTCAGACGGCTATGTGCGCGTGCACGACTCACTCCCCAATCACCGCGCCGGGGCGATCAAGCTACTGGGGTATCCCGAGGACGTGGGTCGAAGTGCCGTCGCCGCGAAGGTTGCGAAGTGGAGGAGCGTGGATCTGGAGAATGCGGCGGTCGACGCGGGCGCGTTGATTGCTACGCTGAGGGGTTACGAGCAATGGGACGTGCTTCCTCACACGAGAGCGATCAAGGACTTCCCTATCTAGAGAGTAAGACGAGAACTACGCGGAGGAGGACGAAGGCGAAGGTCGCAGCATCAGCGAGGACGAACGATGGTGGCTGAGTACGACCTCGAGCCGTTTGAGCCCGGCGCCCAACAAGAGCGACAAGCACCGCATCATGCTGGTGGTCGTCGACTACTTTGCGCAGCGGCACCAGGACAACGAATTGCAGTCACGAGTATGATGCCGTGGTTGTCAGTGCAGGTGGCGCAGGTCTACGAGCGGCCTTCGGTACACTACGTTCTGTGCCTCGTAGGAAGAATATTCTCTTATTAATGGCGAGATCTTCCGATGATCTACTTTGAAAACACTTCCGATGACCGGTTCTATTCGACACATATCCTATCCCCCTCCATTCCGTCTCTTACGCTCCACTCCCTTATTCGCCTTCGCTGTGGTGGTATGCATCTCTTCCATCAAACCGCCTCTCCACATCCCATCATCACCATCATGCAGCAATCAAGCATAGGCAGCCCAGCCGCAGTACAACACAGCCAAGATGCACCCAAAACTTCCGAAACTTCCATCCCTACCAGGCAGCTTGTCGATGGGTGCCATTCTAAGTAGTGGACAAGGCTGGGAAATCGGATAACCACCTTTTGAGTCCTGGAGACCTATCACTCACATAGTTCCATCTGCATTGATGGTGGGCAATAGCAAACGATGCCGGTATTGCGGTGTAGGCGGTCAGCTCCCCATATTAATTGAGAAACGTCTTTGGGTGTTAGACAAAGCATGAGTAAACGTCCAGAAGCCCTCCTTCAGATATCCAGTGCCCGGCCTGCACCGACTGCGCTGGACGGCGCAGGACTGCCCTCGAGTGTGTTTGATCGCCCAACTTTTTGACTTTGGCGACTTTGGACTTGGATACTGCCTTGACTTGACTTGACTTGACACCCTCGCTGCCTTGTTGTGCCCGTCGGAGTTGAATCCCGTAGCTTTGGACGCCGTCTGTCTTGCTCGCGCATCGTGCATCTCGCGCATCGACCTCGTGAATCTTGTAGCCCGCATATCTTGCAGCCAACGTGATGGCGTGATGGCGTGGGCGTCGTTGTCAGCGGGTTGTCGGAGGTGAATTCCGGGCGTGGCGACTCCCCTGGAACTTTCACCCTGGGGCTCGTTTGCACTCACCCACGGCGCATGCTTGCAATCCCGCTCACTTACTCTCTCGCTCACTCACCGACTGTATTGTACTGTGCTGGGCATTGCCTTGTTTTATTTTGTGGACCATATGTGACGGCAACCGTTATTTCTCACGGGCTGCGGACTGACGAAAGCCAAGTGCCTGCTGAGTGCCCAAAGTTCAATTTCTGTGAGTGAGTGCCTGAGCGCTGAGACTGAGTGCCCTCGACCAAGATCAGGAGGCGCGCCACGGCAGTGTGGCTGAAGCCTGAGGCCGTTAGCGGATCAGGGTGCGTGGTCATGGAGTCTGGCGGAAGAAGGGGTTGGAAGAGGACTACAAGGAGAGAGATTTGCGTTTCTCGGTGGTGGCTCCAGGTTGTCGGCATGAGTCGTAGGCTTGAGGCTGTTCGCCAATATCGTTGGCATGGGGATTGTGACCACGGTCGGACGACGAGTCCTCGGCATGACATCGTTGATCGGCAGCACAGCCCTCTGCCACGGGATGGGGATCGCTGAGTGCTTTGATGGTGGTATTGTTGTGATATGGTATGAATTCTCTCTTGTTGGGCAGCAGCATCTTGTCCACCACCCCAGGCGGACTCACTCCCAGGAGGACTCTCGCCAGTCTCTGCAGTTGATGCAGCTGATGCAGTTGATGCAATCACAAATCTGGAGTAGGATCCGCCTCTGAAGCAGACTCCGAGTCTCTGAATCACGGACGTCTTTATTAGGCAGAAGCAGTATCTTGCCCGCCACCCCAAGCGGACACTCGCCATCTCTTTCACAGTTTGTGCTGTATACTTGACAATCTCTGCTGTAGTTCGTGGGATAACTCGGTCGATTGAATGTAGGATGGACGGCTAATAAGCATAGAATAGTTAACATCGTTCGCAGCTCAGCTGTAGGGCACATCAGTGGAACGGACAGCTAGGGTCCTGGGATAGAATGGAGACTTACACGAGCCAGGTGACCTTCTTCGTTGCAGTGTAGATGTTGCCAGTCATTTCGAGGTAGGACAATCTCGAGCCAGATGGTCTTCCTCGTTGCAGATGTTGCAAGTATCGAGCCAGATGGTCTTCCTCGTTGCAGATGTTGCAAGTATCGAGCCAGGTGGTCTTCCTCGTTACTGTGTAGATGTTGTCTATGGCAGGTGTAGCGTCCTCGTCGAAGAACATGGGCTCTAGTGCATCGAGATCCTCTTGGCCGACCTCTTGCTACACAGGAGTCTCGGTAAGCATCGGTGTTTCAACAATGGAACCATATACACCGGGTGGTATGTCGAAACAATCCTCTGGTTCACCCTTAGCGTCTTCGTCTTCTTCCAGTTCGGTACTGTATCCCTGTTCGTTGCGGATGCCGCAAGTCATCTTTCGAACCAGATGGCCTTCTTCGTTGTAGATGTTGCAAGTCATCATCTTTCGAGGCTGAGGACGATCTCGAGCCGGATGGTCTTCGTCACCACTATTACAACAGGCTTCAATCTCCTTGTTTGGAAAGCCCTACGGCGTCGTGTCAGTCTTGGTTTGGCCACAGTCACGAACACGATGGCCCTCCTCACCACACATGTAGCAAGTAACAGTGGGCTGGGCACTTACGACCCTCAGGGGCAACGCTTGGTAGTGTGACCGAGCTTTCCGCAGTTGTTGCACTTGTCTGCTCCACGATCGAGCGGAATTCCGGCATCAGCGAGAAGACGAGTGAGATTTTCTTCTGGAGACGCAGGCCAGAAGCCAGAGGGCAGAGGGCAGAGGGCAGAGGGTAGAAGGCACAAGGCAAGAAGGTAAGAAGGCAGAGGGGAAGAAGGCAGAGGGCAAGAAGGGTACGCGCACAAACCAAGCCTTTTTTCCTGACGCAGACCCACTCTGACACTCTGGCATTCCGGCATTGTTGTCAGGGCTACTATCCTGGGGGGTTCTGGACTGTGGTCCTGGCCCAGTTGGCAGCATTCATTGGCACCCTCTCCTGCTCTGGCCTGCTCTGCTCTGGCTGCTCCGCCTGCTCTGCATTGCTCTGCGCTCCTCTCCGCTGCTCGCATTAGCAACGAAGGTCTTGCTACTTCCTTCTACAATGAGGGCGACGAAGCTTTAGGTCCATTCCTTACCAAACATCCTACTCGAAACCAACCAGGATCTTCCTGATTTCCTTACACGTTTCAAGCCAGAAGGTGATCTGAACTTTGACGAAGAGGAGGAGCCAGACTTCGAGAACAATGATGGTGCTACGTCGGGCGACGCTGGAGGTGATGCGTGGGGTGCAGGTCGTGCCAACGCTGCCAGCGATGCCTGGTGCTCGGCTGCCGGAACTGATGCAACTGCCAATGGCAATTGGACTGCCTCTGCTCTACCTGCTCAGCCTGGTCTGCCCTGGTCTGCCCTGGTCTGCTCTGGTCGACATCTGCGATGTCGTTGGCGTTGGACGCATCGATGTTGACCAGATGTCCTTCCACACGGACTTGGAGAAAGCCTTCCATGCAGTCCGACCTCGCCAGGCCCCTGAGGTCGCGCAGAGTTCAAGTTGGTTGACTGGAATGACGTCTCCAGCCGCCTGGAACGCACAGCACTCCTTCGAGAGGCATAGTTTGCACAGGAAGTGGTCCGCATTGAGTTGCGACCGAAAGCCTTGCCTTGTGTACAGGCATCTCGCCGTGGCCATGATCAAGACGGGCTACCAAGGAAGGGGGGTTGTTTGTTGCCACTCCAAGCAACGTGAGACACGACATACCAAGATGGAATCCATCCTTCAGAGCCTGGCTCTCTTTGTTATGGTGCTACAGCCACCGAGGTGTCTCAGGAACGAAGAAAAGCTCGATGCCCAGAAGGACCGGCACGATATAAAGACTCCCGAGCGTGATCTGATGAGAGACTTTGTCTGTCTCCGGCATTGAAAGCTGCAAGCTGTGGGAAGAAATAGCCCCGGAGGATGAATGGTCTATCGTTGGGTACTACGATACGAACTTGCACGAGCCAATGCGGATGATGGATGGCTCGCTCGAGCCAGTCACGGGTATCATGCTCGTATCTGTTGCTCCTGGGCTGAGTCGACCTGTGATAACAAGAACCAAGTTTCTGAATATTGTGCTCGGACTCGTGAGCTTGACTGCGATGGTGTTTGGAGATTGCTGCTCGGATCTGCAGTTTGCTGAGATCGAGCTTCGTATCCACCTGCCAGGATAACGACTCCAACTGAGCCCAGAGACCGTACAATGTCTGTCGGGGATGAGTTCAGGGCAGGCACGCAGCATCTCATGGAGGAGGGATCGAACAAGGCCAGTCAACGACTTTTGTTGTGTTGACCAGTGAATCATCGAAGAGAACGTCCGCAGTGTCAAAATTTCTTCACCCGACTATATTGGATGGTCCGAAGCTGACGCGGTCAAACATATGCTCGCCAGGAACAGACATTCAGGTACAGCGTCTGGTTCAGTGCCAACGGCATCGCAAAACATTGCCGGAGGCATCTCAGCGTACGGACTTGGGTACATCCACGTCGGGGGTCTCGCTCCTTGGAAATGGATGTTCCTGGTCACCGGGGCGGTGACCGTGGCCCGCAGCTACCAGGCTTCTGAGGCTCGAGCAGAGAAAAATCACTATTTTCTTGTGTCTTGCCATTTTGGATACTGCGGTACGATGGAAGACGGGAGGGTGATGAAAGCAAGTTGGAGCAGCAACCATCAGCGTGGTCATCGGTTAGGGTCTGGCTGCTGCAAATCCTCAATCCAGTCCCCCCTCGATCACAAAGCAGGACATCGCGGCTATCTGCAGCTCCAGATCCTAGTCCACAAGGACCGATGCTCATCTTAGAGAGGCCCATCCCATGACGCCACTCCAGGTGCCACGGTGAAATCCTTTTTCTCACACCAAAAAGCATGATACAGCTCGCTTAACACATCTGGATATCGATCAGGGCATTCGAGGGCGCAATGACAGCGTACCGAGAGACACGACCAAGCTCTTAGCAAAGAAGAGGAGGACTTCGACGAAGCCGTGGCGTTAAGCGAAGAAGAGGCGCGAAGGCAAGCCGTGAAGAAACGAGAAAGCCGCAATGACAATGATGACCAGGATCCATCGTGAGAGATTTGATGTACCCTGCATCCTCAGCCGATGTTGCAGCTGGAAGCGGACTGCGACTGCCGACGGAAGGAAAATGGATCACTACGGTATCATAGCCAACAAGGGGCTGTCGTTGCCCCTCTGGACTATTCGTTCCGGGCGTATGAAAGCACGCAATCAAGTTGGTGTAAGACATGCGGCGGGGCGAGCGAGTAAACATGATGAATCCGGTCAACAAGACGAACAAAACAAGACAAGGTACAGCACAGCACAGCACAGCACAGTCAGTCAGTCAGTCAGTCAGTCAGTCAGTGGCGTCGAGAATAAAACAAAGCAACACGAAGCAAAACACCGCGCTGCACCAACTACGCTGCACATTGAGCGAGTGAGTGAATCGGTCTGCGTCGAGAACAAAGCCCAAGTCCAGGAGTGCCCTACTGAGAGCTGCTGAGACTGAGTGCTCTTCTCCATCTACACTGCCTACGAGCGTCGACTGAGTGTCCGGAAATGAGTGCTAGGAAAAAAGTCAACATTCTGCGAGCGCCCTTCTTGTCTGCGCTGGACTGCCCTCGAGTGTGTTTAATCACCCAACTTTTGGGCTTTTTGCTACAACACCACTTTTTGGCAAATGCAACTCTCCTTCACCGTTCTCCAACCGGGCAACCTCCTCCATCTCGGTCTCCTCCACCATCTTCGGCGCTCTGCCGAGCGCCGCCCGCGCCAGTATCTACCAGCCTGAAGATAAGCGTGGCCGACTTAGTCCTACTTGCTGGCAAGGTCAAGGAGCAGTATATGAAGGGGATTGGTTTGGGGGGGTTTTGAGAAGGGGTGAACGCCGTTACGAACACACTGAAATGGGTTGTCGAGCGTTTGGAAGCTTTGGATTAGGTCCCTATGCACATACCATATTGCTTATGTACTTGAGAGGAAAAGGAGGGTTCTTGACGATATGCAATCCTCTACAAATATGACTTTTGGTCCAGCAACTGCTGTGGAAGCTTTGGATATGATGGACTGCGTCAATGGAGAGATACCCCAGGTGAATGGGGTCGAAAAAGTCAGCGGGATGATTGAGGACGGGGACGCGAGCATGATGAGCCCTGAAAGCTTACGAGTTACATGACGGGGTCCGGGTCAGATTGGTCATGAAGCGAACTAGAAAAGGGGATGTTGGGTGCCGTGCAGTGCCTATCATCCAAGAAGATGCGGAAGAATTAGTTGGTAGTCTTCGAGGCTATCTCGAGATGTAGAGACCACGAGCTCACCGCGATCTACCCAGCACCTACCTTGACCGTTGACTACCAATGGGGCTATTGACTTAGTCCTAGATGCAGAGCAGCAATCAGAAACAAAATCAAGCAATAGTGCTGGCTCGTACCATCCAGATCTGGTGATATTCCTCGCCATGAGGTTGTATGATTCGTGGAGCATGCTGGTCTCGGCGTACGTACAAGGCTGGCTACCCCACACGAGGCCGAGCGCACACTTATCTTTGTGTTGTCGCAGTCACACTTCTTCCGTCTCAGAATTCATGTCTCAATTGCACCCTTAACGGCGATCTCTCCTGTTCTAGGTCACGCCGTGATACAGAGCAGAGATTGGTGTCGCCAAACAGCGTTTAGCCCAACTGGAGCCGAATATCGCCAATTGTTCGCGGGGTCCTTTCATCATGCCGACTGCCCTGGTCACCGGTGCTACCGGTATTTATGCCCTCTGTCTTGAGCACGCTCATCCTCTTGCTTTTGACTTCATATCTACCGACACCGAGCTGACCGACCACTACAAGACGAAGCATCGCCAGCCATGCAATTGTCCAGCACCTCTTGACCCCTCCCCGAATGGACGCACATCATCACTCTGTCGCGGTCAAAGCAACTCCAACCCCACGATAAAATCATCCATTCCACCATCGACGTACAGTTGGGGGCGCACCCCATGTCCGACGCGTTGAAGAAACTGCCCGTGGCGGTCGACTACGTCTTCTTTTGTGCTTATGTCGCTCACACACACCCGGCCGAGACGCCCACGATCAATGTCGCGATGCTGCAGAACTTCCTCGACGCACTCGGCTCCAGTGGGGTGGCCAAGACGCTGAAGCGCATCATCCTGGTGAACCCAGTGCCCAAACAGTACGGCGTGCACCTGGGCCAGCCCAAGAATCTCATGCACAAGAGGGATCCGCGGTTGGAAGGCGAACCGTGGCCGCGCAACTTCTACTACGAGTAACAGGACTTCCTGATCCTGGGTCGTCACCCATCCGCAGGACGTCATCGGCGTCGCGAAGAACAATACAGCCTTAACAAAGACACGTGGGACAAGGCGACGTGGAGACTCATTCCTCACCTTGTTGCTCGGTCGGCAGTTCTTGTGCGTGGTTAGCATGAGCAAGACCCGGAAGATTGGATGGACAGGTTACGTGGACACGTGGGAGGCATTCGAGGAAACCTTTGCCTTCGAGGAGACAACCTTCAACGCTCTGTGTGGTGTTGGCCGCAGGCGCCGAGGCGTGCTGCGGAGGCTGCAGAGGCAGCGCCAAACCAGCCAAATTGCGATAAAGGCGCTCTAGAGGGAACGGCCTGGGAGATTCCTCTACCCCTCTATCCAGTTGACCTTTTGTTCATCAAGAACAACACCAATCGCCTTGGCTCCGCGACTGGATCAAGCGCAAATCGGCCGAACGGAACATTCTTGCCTATCTTCAACCTCAGGCCCTACCTAGCCTGTCCCACCACGAATTCCTGAGCAAGTCACCACAGAAAAGATGGAACACTAGTCAACATGGGGGGTTTACCCAATCGAACGAAGAATGGCCAGACTTAAGATGTCAAATCCAATTACGCAGTCTGATTGCCAGCCTGTTAGATGGAAGTGCGTGCCCGGGAGTGCTACAACGCAGTATCCAGCCCTGTTATAATCGATCCAATCAGTCTTGGCCCAATCAAGTTGGTTCTACACGTCCTCCGGATCTTGAATCTTTCCCTCCAATTTCGTCTTCAAGATGGCATTCGTCGTCTGCTCAAGCAGCTCTCTCTGCTCCGCAACCTTGTTCTGCATATCCTCGATCAGGATAACTGACAAGTTCAGAATGATATTACCACCAACATCAATCTTGATGGTCCGAGATGAGCTTCCACCGCAGTGCTGATTGACAAAGCCAAGTTTTGACTAGAACCACTCTAAAGCTGTCTTGCAAGGGTCAGGCGCATTGGGCTCACATGTCAGCGGGACAACTGGTACAGCAACATCCACCGAGAGCTCCAATGTGGGGACCGCCTCTGGTTTCGACAAAGCGGACGCCCAGCCCGAAGGCACCGCACCCAACGAGCCCAAGTTGACACAAGGTGGTGCCGAAGTTCAGATTCTTATACGCCATGTGGCGGACTATATTGTCCGCTCACACGGGGAGTATGGAGATGCACAGTCGTTTGTCGAGGTCTCATCCAAGACCTTCCAGCAGCAATGAGGTCCATGCACTGGAACCCCAAATCCGTACCCTCGAGGACGGGAAGGACTTGACAGCACACCGCATGGGGTTATCGGCAGGAGATATATCTCGTCGTGGCCTCCAGTGGCTATTTTCCGGCATGAAGGGTCCGTGCTGGGGATGGCTGTCCGGTGGGCAAGGCTACATCTTCACATAAGCCAGCGGCGGCTGAGTGCCGGTTCGAGCTTTGGCACTGAGTGCGGTGCCGGCACGACTCCCGTTCGGTCTTCCACAGCTGTCGCGAGACCCATTCGCCTTTCTCGACCAGCTTGTCTCGATTCACTCCAGTGTTCACGCCCATCTGATCAAATAGGTACGCCACGTCTTCGATGGCGAGGTTACCTCTGGCTACCACGGCGTCCCAAGCATCTAAAGCCGAGGATGGTGGATTTCAGCGCGTGGCAGCGCTTTCTCTGACTCTGGGCCATTGGAGACTACGACGGCACAGGTTCGTGCGCCGAGTCTGGGCCCGTTCGTGTCCAGATCGTCACCAGCATCGGCTTCAGCACGGACATGACGCTCTCCAATAGCGGTTCCGACGACTGGCAGCCCTTCCCTGAGACAAGATCCCTAGACGTGGCCCTTCACCGCCTCTCCCCCACCAAATTTCCGTCTTCCACCCTGGGAAAAGATAGGAGAGCAAAAAGAGAAGGCTAACAGAATGGACACAATACAGGGCGAGGCATGGGCCGTGAGACCCGGTGCGATGGCAATGCATCATCTTCTCGCAAATCACAGCATGCAGATATAAAAACTTGTCCAGATCCTCTTTTGCACGCACGTGGACCGGCGGTGTTATGCTTGATCCCGCTGCTCATTTCAGATTGGCGATACCCAATGTTCTAGGACATCATGGTATCAATCCAGGTTCGAATGTCCAGGCGAGCCACGGACGACAGCACGGAGTTCTTCCGGGATTCGGGTAGCCGCCGCTCCCTTTCAACCGCGCCACAGCGACAGGCAGTCCAATGCCATTGATGAGAGCCAGACCACCAGCAAGGTCTCCCGGAGGGTCACGTATTGTTTGGCGATCCGAGGGGGTACCGTGCCGGCCTCTTCCGCCAGAATCGAATGCCATTGGAGACGATGAGAAGGACGCCGAAGAGGACCAAAAGCGATGATGCGGCTATCAATGCTCTTCGCGCATATCGGCCACAATAGGCTTGCTTTTCCTTTTTCCACTTCTGTCAGGAAGTGCTTCCGCCTCAGTATGCTCCCTGCGAAAGTCCTGTGCATGAACTCTGTTATTCTTACCGAGCGATTTGACATCTTCGAAAACGCCACAAAACGCCTGATACTCCAGAGCTGTCAGTCATCCGCGTCCTCGAGTAGTCGCTCCGGTATTCTTCGATGCGGCGAACGGCCTCTGGTTTCGAATACCCAAATATCCGTGGCCATCGTACGATATCCCGCTCTGAGATCGTGTCTTCTTGTATAACTGAGACGCTGAGAGCCATGCTCTCTATGTTGATGATCTGGGAGACGTCCGACACGTTGGCTTGGACGGCGATCAAGTCTCAGCCGAGGGCCTTGATCTCAGCCACCAGCTCATCGGCGGCCTTGGAGGAGTTGGCATAGTTGACCATAACTTCGGCGCCACGGCGCGCGAGTTCGAGAGTGGTCGCCCTGAGACAACCAGATCTTCGCTTGGATACAAGTAAGTGTCCAGGTTCAAAGTCCTGACCATCAGCGGTTACTGTTCTCGGCGTCTTTATCTCCAACGATCAGGTCTCCGACGACTCATACTATTGTATAGACCAAACAGTGTCAAGCTGGACTTTTTCGCCGTTGAGAGCCATCACATGGACGTAACCCTGTCGATGCAACTGTCAGCCGCCTCTTGAAATAAGAGAAGGGGTGAGAAGCCTTCTCTCACCTTTGGCCGGATGTACGACGTGGTCGCCGTCGTTCATGCTTTGGATATGTAGCCCCTGCCATATCAACAGGTGTTAGCTTCGCTCCTCCCAAATCCGGAGCTTCGTCTGGTTTGTGGGTGGACTCCGCCATCGGTCTTCGCATCAGGGACCTGGAGCATACGTACGTGGAAACAGATGCAGCTTCCTCTGGATCCGACCACATTCAACAGCGCCATTGGCATGTACATGCATGGTCCTCTTGACCTCAGAGACTGCATGGCGAGACGGAGCTGTCCAGACCAACCGGCTGACAACCCCCGTGCGCTCGCCGGTCTCTATGCCGATCCGGTAGAGAGGTTGGCGAGTTGGGATTTCCAGAGGGAGAGGATCAAATACCGACGGTGTTATAGGGATATCTGTTTCCATTTTCGAAAGGCCGACCTTGCTTTCCGTCTCTTCGAGTGAGGCTTTCCGTCCTTCTCATTTGCCTAAAGTGCACGGCGAAGAGTGGCAGTGGCCCAAACGGTCCGGATTCGATGGGCATTAGGGGGACATTTCAACTTGGGCATCTTTAAGTGGACGAATTGCATCTATCCCCTTCTCCCGGGTTATCGACATTACATATATAGAGGTTTTCTCGATCTCGTCATCGGTGTTAAGAGAGCACTCTACTTAGATGCTCAGTATTCCTGGAGAGCATTGTGCCGAAGCGAGGCTGAACCCCGTCCAGCGAATATCTCCCCTTGAAATCCGTTTCTGTCGCTGGTTACCTCCCAGGTGCCTCTGGTGAAACTGTGACCTGCTAATTGACTTGCCCACATCTGCGCTTTGCAAACTCTGCTGTGTTCTGGCTGAAGATGACGCTCGTCAAGCCGTACCAGGACTCGTTGACGATGTCGACGGCCTTCGAGGCCCCCGTTGGCGGAGGGTTTTTACTCTTCTGGATCGTCATCCCATGGAGGTTGCTACCCAACACCATTTGTGCTGTCTTCAGCTATGTCTTTAAAGCCTAGGTATTTCACCACCTCCGCTCGAAAATTCTTGGACACGCCGTGGGTATCGAACACGCAATCACCAGGAACGACGCAGTCATCACCGCCTACCGATGCCACGGCTTCGCGCTCATCCGTGGTGGCACCGTCTAATCCATCATTGGGGAACTCTTTGGCCGACGAGAGGGCATTGGCTACGGGAATGGAGGCTGGATGCACGTGTTCGCTCGAAACTTCTACGGCGGTAATGACATTATTGGGGTCCAGGTGCCGGTCGGCGCTTGCATTGCCTTCGCGCACCAATACACTGGCAGCAAAACTGCGACGGTCACTCTTCTATCATTCCAACTGCGCCATTCCTGGCATTGCAAGTGTCATGCGGATCGTCGGCGAACAGGCCATCGATGAATCAGTATTTGAAAGGCTCATGCTTTGCAGGGAGGTTGCAGAGAGGGCTCATGCATTGCAGGGACGGTTCATGCTTCACAGAGAGGACTTGAAGGAAGGCTTATGCTTTGCAGGAAGGCCTTATGCTTTACGGGAAAGACTTCAGGGGAGGCTCATGCATTGCAGGGAGGGCTCATACTTTACGGTAAAGACTTGAGGGGAGACTCAGGCTTTGCAGGGAGGACTTGAGGGAAGGCTTATGCTTTGCAAGTTGACTGACAATGACGCAGACTCTCAAAGACATTCAGCGTCCGATCTCAACTTCGCTTTCTTTTATCCACACGACTGTTTGACAGCACCCCTTTCCTTGTCTTTGGGCGAAAGTTGCTAACAATCTCAGTTTAAACAACCTCAGGTCACACAATCAGATTTCATATACGGGGCACACGCAATGTCGGGGTTAAAAAGACGGGGCAAACAATGTCGGGATCCACAATCGGGGTGAACATGTCAGACATCATGATCTCTGCCCTGAGAAGATCTCGTCAAGAGACCTGGAGAACAATACCTAGCAGGTGAGTTGCAAGGGATATCAGATGTTTGACAGTAACGCTTCTTGGGGTTGAACAAAGGCTGACTCTGAACATGAACATAGGGCAGGCAACTGGGCACTGGCATCCTGGCCCTTCGGAAGACCTCCAGTCCGAGCTGAAGATGTTTCAATTCTCGCCCCCTGCTTACGCCACCGCGCCCTCCAGGCCCGGGCTTCGATTTGGGTCCGAACACGGACTGTATGTACCACAGGTTACAGGCCGAGTGAGACGACAAACATATGCAACGTTCGACCCCCCCCCAGATCTCAAAGTCTGCCATACTCAACAATGTTGGTCCGCCCCGCTACCGAATGCGTCCGTCGTTATCTGCCAAAGACAAGAGCATGTGTTCGCCGGCCAGAGGGAAAGGGCTCAGTGTTGAGTCGCCCCTCGATGGCTCGGAACAGGACCAGTCAACAGAACAAAGCAAAGCAAAACACTGCACTGCACTGCACCGGCTGCGGTGGACTGCACGATAAAACGAGATCCAAGATACACAAGACAGATCCACATGATGCCAGATCCGCATGATCCTTCAATAAGTCAGTGAATGGGAGGGTGTATCCACGCTGAGAACAAAGCAAAGGTCCGGGTCAGGTGAGTGCTGAGTGAATAAAAGTCGAAATCCTGGAAGTCGTCGCGTGCGCAGTGTGCTGGGTGAAAAAACTATAAATTCTGTAAGTTGCCCTTCTTGCCTTCTACCTTCTCTACCTTCTCTCTCTACCTTTTCTCTCTACCCTTCTCTCTCTACCCTTCTCTCTCTACCCTTCTCTCTACCCTTCTCTCTCTACCCTTCTTGATTATATATATAAAGTCGAGAGGGCCATCGTGTTCCTGACTGTGGCCAGGAGCGTAGGAGGAGCGTAGGCGTGGTGGCCATCATCTTCTTCGACGAAATCGACGGCGCCGGCGGTGACAACGAAGTCCAGCGGACCATGTTGGAGCTCACGACCAAGCTCGTTCAGAAGCACAGCTTAAGCGACAGCTCGAGCTTTCGACCTACTTCACCATACCCAAACTTGAGGTCGCTCATCGACAATTAGCTCTCATGGCGGCTATGGATTTGGCCTTCTCGAATAGACAATACTCGAGTGCTTTGTCTTTTGCAAATCGAATCCTTGCCAACGGGGGCGTGGCGTTTTTGACTCGAGAGGAAACATCAAGGCCATGTTTGCCACCAACCGTCCGTCGACGCTGGATCCAGCCTTGGTCGTGCCTGCAAGACTTGCGAGCCAGACAAACACTCAGCCAAGGTGTGTCCTGTCCTATCCCAATTGCATCTATGGCCAAACTCAGACTAACTTGATGCCGTAGGACTGTCTAAACGAGTAGATCCGAGCCTGTCGCAACTACGGCGACGAAGACCATCTCACTCAAGATTATCCTCACTACCCCCATGAAATGGGTACGCAAGAGACGATTTGCAAGAATAAAACGAGCGCGTATGGATGATATTGAAGCGGCTAAAAGGAGGGTTCACACTCTCATCGAGGCGGATAACGCGGCAAGGCGTCCCCTAGCTCTAAATATCAACTTCTGGACCATAATCCGCGTCTTGACGAACAAGGATACAGCACTGAACTGGAAGAAGACGAAGATGCTGAGGGTAAACCAGAGGATTATTTCGACATACTATGTTGAAATACCGATGCTTACCAAGACTTCTGTGCAGGAAGAGGTCGGCCAGAGGATCTCGATGCACTAGAGCGCATGTCCTTCGGCGACGATGCTACACCTACTACCGCGGGTTCTCCTCTGAGACCACACTTGAGGAAAGCAGGGAGATCCTGGGTCTTAATTCCAGACAATATCGGGGTATTCGCGATCAGTTCCCGTCGATTTAGGATGAGGAGCAAATCATGCAAAAGACAGTTGCGGGAATGGAGAAATGGCAAGCCGTTAAGGATCGACTGGTTCGCGAGAATACCCTATGACAGGCTGTGATGTGGTACGACACTAGGAATCTTCAATCCAAAGAGCTCGCACTGGACGTAGCGCCGTGGCACCCGAGTGCTTGATTGGTGGCGAGACGGGGAGACAGTGATCAAACCAGGCAGGCGGGTCCATGTCAGCGCAAAGACATGCATAGCTGTACTGCTCTGACGTTGAGCCCGCGCCGAAATGTCAAGGAAGGCACTACCAAGGGCTTGGTACGGCAACGAGATAGATAGCTGTACAGTTCATTCGTTCCTGATGCAATCATTCAATTCATTGCCTACGTTGCCGCCTTGCCACGAAAGAAAGCGCCGAGCCCATGTGCAGTGGGCGATGATGCGTCAGAGTCTGGTCCGCGTGCTGTGCATTGATCGGTATGTGTCTCGAATGCCACAAAGACGGAGGGCGGCATGGCTCCGAGGAGGACGCAGAGCGTTGTTGTTAACATGACATCTCCAGCGACGTCCTCGAGGATCGACGCGTGTCATCAAGCAACCACCCGCTTCACTCCTACGACCCAAGTCGATCCCTGCTGTAACGCCAAAGTTACCTCCCCTTTCCACCTCTACAACCATGACTCCCCCCGACCGTCCTTTGACGTTGAATAGCCCGGCAACCCCGTCAAAGTTACTGTCCACGACCTCGAGGAGGAGAAAAGAGATAGAGAGATCTAGTGGTCAAGATTTCGGTGCGATCCATCCGTGGTGGAACACCCAAATGGCGCCGTGAGCTTCCGTGGCTCTTCGATGACGCCATCGTATCAGCCGCCAGGCCAGCAATTCCACAACCGACCACCCCATAGTCATATGCGTCTGCTATAGTGTTGTCTGGAGTATCGTGGGAAGTGGATGGGAAGCAGGTGATGAGCCGTTCATCTGGAATTTGGGTTTCGTCGACGAAGAGACGCCCTCGGGCGGTGGTGAAGCCGGCGTGGGAGACGATCGGGAGGTAGCGTCCATAAACGTGACAAGAAAAGATAGCTGCCGGCCTACGGGTAGTCTAGTAGGTTATCGCCGTTAAGGATATCTTTAAGCGTTTGGAAGCCCTGGACCGTGTTCAGTCATAAATCCCCATCTCTCAGTGCCCCCCCCTCCGGTAGGGGTAGTAGTGTACACAGGCTATACTGCAGAAGTGGGAGCTAGGTTGCTGTCCCGGCCAGTAGCACTAACGTCTGTTGCACCGTTTACCTTCCCACTCGGCATCCGTCGGCGCTTCGCCTTTCCCTCGTGCTTTATTCGCGAGATTTGTTTGAGATGAATCGTGAGCTGAGACTTGTTACAAAGTGGGCGGAAATGCAGTTTCTGTAGATTAGATTTATATCTGTAAGGCTGTAGACGTCCGATTGTCTGACTGTAGCAGAGAGCCTCGCTCCACCAATCAAATTACGCCGTTTACGGAGGACCGAGGGCATTCCGCCTGCAGTCCTGGCAACACCACTAGAATACGTTGGAGATTTGCAAGATAGCAAGAGAGTAAGAGAGCAAGAGAGCATGTTTGGAGATTTGCAAGGGTTTACAGTAAGTGTGCCCAACGGCCCAAGTTTTTCCCTGACAAAGTCTAACTGGCCGGCCCACGGAATTCCGACAAGCACTCAAGATTTACACTAGGCAAGTAGCAGGAGGTACCATCTCGCTTCAATAACATCTCGTCCATCCGTCGCTCACTCACCAAGGCGATCGAGTGAGCGAGCGACGCCGACCCAAGCGTAGCCCATCCCGTAATCGACCCCGATGCATCTCTATCTCTCTCTCGGCCTAGGCAATAGTGGACACATACTAGATATACAATCTACAACCCGTCCACGGCGGTTTTCTCTTAGGGTTTCTATCAGACCGGTTGTTTAGCCTCCAGGGCCGGCACCACTACGTCGTAGTGGCTGTCGACCCGTGTCGACATAACGTTAAGGCATATTTTAGGTTTACTGTACGGGTACATCCAATAAGGTCTCTTCTAATCGGCCCTTTCTGTCCTCCATAACAAGCCTTAGGCACCGGTATAGGTTGATTTAACATTACACGTACCTTAAAAGGGTCGGTAAGACCCTCTGAATCAACTTCATGAAGTAGCCTAATGTCTATAGCCTAAATGGCTCGAAGCTACGCGGGCCCCTTGTGGAAGTCCTTGAAGAACTACAGATACTAGACAGAGAAGTGCCTGAAGAGTCTCCTAGCCCTTCGCAAAACGCTACAGAGGAACTGAAGGCTAATACCGTTGAGGAATCAAAGGTATGGATTGAAACACTAACGGCTCCCGGCCCTTTAACGATCTATATGTGTGAATACACCGTTGTAGAAGGATGCACAGTCGCTCGCGTCATGCTCTCTTCACGTCTCCTCTCGCTTTTGCCTCTTTTCTCTAGCCTTCTCCCCTCTTGCTCTTTCTCCAAGGGAGGAAAGCAGGTGTTTACCAGAGCAGACGTGCCAGCGGGCTACAAACCTGGATGAAGGAGGAATGAAGCACGACCCGGTCAGTGGTTATTGACGCTGCTCAGTTCTTCCAAAACCTGAACCCGAGTCACAAAAAGATATCAGCATCTCGGGAATGGGCAGTAGCTGGTTGTTAATAAAGTCTCTGATACCCCATTCAAACTGGTCTCTTACCCACACTCTCCGGCGTCGTATACACAGCTGGCTTGCGAGCGCTCCTGCTTCAGACCAAACTGGCAATACCCCAGAATTCTCCCCCCCCCCTGGGGCCCCCCTTCCCCTTGCCCGAACGGCGACACTGTTCGACGTTATGCAGCAATTCCAAGTCGACCTTTTCAATGTGCTAGGGGCCTTTACCCTTACTTCCAGATCTTCCTTCGTATTCTCTGCATCAGGGATACGAATCCACCTGTGCCGTCAACATACTGCTTGGTCTCCTCCCAAGATTCGGCGACCTTGTCCCCAAGTACGCCCGCGAGTTCTTTAAGGGTCCTTTTCATTGAGATCTTGAAGAACAAGAATAAACAAGACCGGATGTCGCTGGAGAATCAAGGTCGTCGTTCGAAGTAGCCCTTTTCCACCGCGACAATGCGGTTTGAGTTAGAAGGCTTAGGGTTAGGGCATCGCTGTATGAGCTGTGGTGAGAAGCTCTGCAGTGATGAGGCATACAGTCATGATTTCACCGCCCGCTTACCTTTGTGCTACCATCCCATTGCTAGCGGCGCAGTTTCTCGGCTTCGATGCTGCTGCGCCTAAGAAGCTAAACATCATGTTTATGTTGACCGACGATCAAGACTGATCTAACTGATAGGTGAATGCGATACTTAGGATCAAAGATGATACAGAACTAGTCTATTAATATCGATGTTAACACGCTTGAAGGAGCTTCAAGGCTGACCGGTTCGCAGTGCCCCTTTTTTGCGATAGCCTTGCCGAGTCAGTGCTAGCTGACTCAGGCTCGGTGTCACGTGAAGGCGTTCACGACAGTTTCCCTCGCTCTTATCAGCCCCATCTGCGACATTTTCACTCCCAGCAGGCAAAACTACCCCTGAGTTGCCCAAACTTGACCGTGGACACCGCCAGCAACTCACTCCCGGCTATCATCCAGCTGCATGCGAAGATCAATGTTCAAGTCCCTGCCGAGGAGGAAATCCTACGTGTTCATGCCATCTCCCATGATGGAAGGAAGTGGAGCGAGATATGGCGGCGGCGGCAAGCTGCCCAAGGGCCATCGTGTCATGTTTCCTGCAGCATGGTCATATCCAATGACTGACATACTTTCCAGTCTCTCGCGGGCATC
The DNA here is from genome assembly GCF_000835495.1 of Cladophialophora immunda. Classification (NCBI taxonomy): domain Eukaryota; kingdom Fungi; phylum Ascomycota; class Eurotiomycetes; order Chaetothyriales; family Herpotrichiellaceae; genus Cladophialophora; species Cladophialophora immunda. Next base: position 1,062,253 of record NW_015622545.1, read on the forward strand.
CTTTACCCCCGTCACATCCTCCCGTTACACTGTCTGCGCCCTCTCCGACTGCCCTACCGAATCCTTGACCATCGACGGCAGGATGTTGACCGGCAGATCACTGGCAGCGACACACGCCACCTCGGCCGCGGTAGTTATACGGCGGGATCACCTCGACGACATCAGCACCGACTCCTGTTAAGATTGCAATGGCTCGTTGGGCCGGTTGAAAAGTACTCGGTACATACATACCCGTTGGACAGGCAATGTGAAGCCAGGCCTCGAGACTCCTGGAGATCCATCACAATGGGCTGCGTCTCGGCTAATTTGGAGACAAAACCACCACCGTACCCGCTTCTGGAGCAACCAGGCAGCACAAGCCAAGCAATGGAGCCAGCAAAGCCGCGGCCCCCAATAAACATCCCACAACACCGAACCCAGGCGCGATGAAGCGCAAGCCGGCAGATGATAGCAACTCCAAGCAGCCACCCTCTGGGAAGAAGGCTCCCAGCAAGCCCAACACGTCATCTGCGCCAAAGCCCGCAAAGCGCGGCGGCCAATCGACCAGGCTTCTGGCGGATTAAAGAAGACGCAGTCAACGGTGGCCGAGGGCCATGGCACAAATAAGCATAGGCGGCTATTTCCAGTATGTATGAGGAGATTAATGTGAAAGAGCTGCGCTTCACGATCGAAGACGACGTAGCAAGCTGGGGATTTTCACCGTATGCTTCATGCTGGAAGTTCCCAGTGATCTGTCTGTGATGGTCTCGAAAGGAGAGAGCTGGGTAGATTCAAAATTGAGATTCTTCAAGGCGGCGAGCAATCTCACCTGATCAATCGTGTCTGTTGAAGTCATTCGAAACACGATAGACGACACCGAGGAGGGAAGGACGAGCTCTGGATGCCGTGCGGATGTCACAAGCAACGCCAGATGCGATGCAAAGACGGTTTCTGCGTGCTCTTGGGTCTCCGGCGCGCGAGAATCCGACTCAGCCTCGTCCTTGCTCCGTCCCAGCGACCGGAAAGTCCGCTGGTTGCAAGGGCGTTGGTCTTGGATGCTGTTCCTTTGGGCGTTCCGAGTCGCTGAGGACGACGGGGCCCAACGGTTTTCCCACCTCTTTCATGGCCTGCGAGACAGACCTGCGCCAGATGATCAAGCCATTGCCACTCGCCAACGTTCATCTCCCGGTTGGCGAGCGCTTTTTTCAACCGACCTACACTCCTCCTGTCGTGCCGCCGTTGTCTCTGTGGCCCAACATGGCCAATTCTCCCGAGAGTCCTGTGCTGCACTGAATGTTGGGAGTTTCACCCTCAAGCGATGACTGGATTCAACCAACGGCTAGGATTTGTTCAGCTCGGACTCGTGGACAGTAAGGCAATTGGTCCGATCCCGACGACGACGATGCCGCGAGCCAGAGCAATCAAGCCGACACAGCAGCCCTCCCAGACCGCCTGCGAGAGTGAACTTGTCGCGAGCGACTGCCGTTGAGGAGGCTGTCATGTCCTTCCGACGCCGCGCTCTTGAGCTTGATGTCTGCCGCCTCGTCAGAGACCGCTGTGATCTCGGGATTTGGCGTTGATGACGTCGACCGAGGGAAGATGACGAAGAGGATGAACGAGGGAAGAGGAAAAGGAAGAAGATGATCGAGGGAAGATAACGGGGAGGGTGGGCATACCCTGCCGTCGAAAGCCACGTCGTGGCGTCCAAAGGGGAATTCTTCCGGGTTGACGTCCTTGAGCCACGGACTGTCCTTGGGGGGGCTTTCTTGCGGGAATGCATCAGGCTGTGAGCGCCGATGTACTCGTTTTCTAGCAGGTCATTGCGCAGATCTCCGGGCAACTCGTCGAAGGCCGCAGACGAGAACGCCCAAACCTCCATCCAGCCCGACCAAGAGAGAGGAGAAAGAGAAGAGAAGACCAAGGCGCAGGATGTGGCCGAGCTGAAAGACTACGAACTGGGAGATTGCTTGGATAAAGGTGCCTTTGGCTCTGTTTCCCGATTGACGACAGCCATTGGCCCGGTTCGCCCTCTTAAACCGCAACCGCCAGCATAAGGATATGGCAATGGTGCATACATCGTGAGGATCTGACATCGGCTCATTGATAGAAGGGAGGGTGTAGGACGTGTCACCCGTCGGCAAGGCTTGGTAGGGAGTCCGCGATTCTCTGCTGCGGATGTCGCACAGCCGTCATCTCCGCTCCAACGAAGCCAATTTGCAAATCCACCCACGGTCACAAGCTTTCCACCGGCGCATCCACGTCCACCTCCGCGACCTGGCAGTACCAAATACCATTGCGACGTTTGCTCCATCGACATCACCTCGACTGTCCGCATGTCTTAGGCGAATCCTGCATGCCGCGAATACGATCTCTGTGTCCCATGTTTCGCTCGCGGAGAACACTCCAAAAACCACGATCCCCGCACACATGAAAACCATGTAGTGGAACAGAACTCGATCCCCATCGATACCAGGGCCGGTGCCTATGTCGGTGGTGCTCCCCAGCTGAGTCCCACCCCCCCTCCCCCCCAGCCTCCAGGGCACGGCGGTGATTCCCTTCATCCAAAGCCTATGCGTCATGCTCGGAGACCGCGTGATCTACCAACGCGTCGTCGACGTCAATCGCAAAGAGATCACCGCGTGCTTGCTTGGTACAGTCTCGGCCAGGCGTGCACTAGGCGAAGAGCAGTGATCAACCATGAAACCAGACGGGCAACAAGAACAAGAACAAGCTTATCGCCGGCGGTCTTATTCTGTTCATCCCCAACCTCCGCAATACCCCGGGCAAGAGAGCTGGAGGAGAAGAGAATCAATAAGGAGCTCGCTAACATCTGCCAGAAATTCAAGAGCGAGAGAACTGGAGAAGAGAATCAACAAAAAACTCGCGAACATCCGCCAGAAATTCAAGAGCGAGAAACTGGATGACTAACAGAAGAAGAAATACGTCTGCAAGTTGCTCTACATCTACATCCAAGTGGATACAATGTCGACTTTGGACACCTGGAAGCCGTCCATCTGATCTCCGCAACCAAACACTCCGAAAAGCAGATTGGCTCTCTGGACGTCACCCTCTTCTTACACGGTCGCGAGTGAGTGTCGTCGAGAGAGGAGGCTGTTTGAGGGCAGTCCAGCGGAGACCAGGAGGCACAGGGCAGAGGGCATGGCAGAACTTGAACTTTGGGCACTCGCAGGCACTCAGTCTCAGCACTCAGGCACTCGACAGACACTCCCAGAGCTTTCAACTTTGGTCTCGACGCCCAGCACCCACTCACTCGCCAGTGCACAGTTGCAGCGGGTTATGACACCGCTGGCGCCACTTCTATTCCCGGTCGGGTTGCCCTCGCGTGGCTTCTGCGGCGTCTTCGCTGGCCCACGTTCCAACTGCTCCGTTTATCCCCATGAGCCTCCAACTGTTTTCGACAAACACGGCCGGCCGAGCCAAGTGGACGGGTCCTGGACTCCTCGAGGCACTGTTCACAACGACGACGGGGGTACGACCGTGGCCAGTAGACGATGACGGGATGGCGATGGAGGGGAGGCGGTATAGGAGGGGCTAGCCAGGACTCTGGTTGGACTCGACTAGAATTCCCCCTCCAGGCTTTCCCTCCCCTCCTCTTGCCGCCACTCTCGACGACACCACACCCGTCCATGCCGTCCAGGTAAGAAGACGCTTCCCGCGCCTCCCCCGCGAGGGGGAAGGCGACTCGAATGTCTTTCTTCGCGTCACGGGGTAACTGCTACGAAAGACGATGCCACCAGGGTGTTTGGAGACCTCGCGCCCCGGGCGGACACGGGCAACCTCGGAAGGCCCCAAGGTCGCTCGATCGACGGCGTGTCAACGTGGTCGGGCTTTGCTTTGCGTGGGGCGGGTGAGTGCTTCGAGCTTCTCGTCATGCATAGGATGTCAACAAGTGTCTTTCTCTTTCCTTTTTCCCTTTACTTCTCTCTCTTTCTCTTTTTTCCGTTCTCCGGTTACATGCACGACGACCGCCTGGGCGTCGACGCCGACTAAGTCTGGGTCGATCTGTGCCGTGGTGATGCTACTGCCTCGCAGTACTGCAAGGCTTTTCTCCAGATCTACGTCGAGACCTCCATGCGCCATCGCATCGTGCTCGACGAGAGAGAAGGAGGTCGAGGAGAGGACCATCGAGTCGTGTCGGTCCCTCAATACGTTCTGGAAGTCGTTGATCGCTGCAGACGACGCTAAGATCTTGCTTCCTATGCGCGAGGACCGGGCCAGGGAGATCTAGCCGGCGTCGCAAAGGCGAAGAAGGATCTCGACCAGCGACGTCGCGCCCTTTACGACCTGCGGCTCGAAGATGCGCAGGAGAAGTACCTTGCCGAGGCAAACAGGCTCAGGGCAGAGGGTATATCGACCGACACGTTTCGACAACGCTCGCGTTCATCCAGAGGTTGCTGCGACCACGCCGCGCTTGACATTGGTGGCTTGATGACCCTCTGGACTGGCAAGGCAGGCTTCGGCAACCGTACGGGCAGATCGGAGGAACTCGTCTTCGACGACGAGGCAGAGGACCGCTCGGAGAAGGCCATGTTTTGGTTGCTTCGCTACGCTGCTCCTGACTAGCGTCCCCAGACTCTCCGTCCGACACCCACTCTCCTGTCCTCAGCCGCAGTGGTCACGAAGACCGCCTCCAAAGCCGGTCGTCGGCGGTCCCAGGCAACGAAAGAGGCCCAACCGGACATCTGGTTTTGCCTCCTATGCGACGACAGGTCATTCTCGGCAGCTCCCTCACTCGTCACAACACGGACTACCATGTTCACGACCAAAACAACTTCCATCGGCCGTTCCCGTGTCAGCGGTGGAGCCTCGACGGTGTCTCTTCTGCAAATCAACCTCAATCCAGTAAGCCTCCTTTGTCGTTCCCCGTCACTACGCCATCTGATATACTACCACTTTCTTGCGCTAGTTATATCAATCATGGCCTTCCGTTACCTCGCGTTAAAGCCGTTGTTGTCTACCATGTCCAAGGTGGTCGGGCCCGAGATTGCCTGTGACATGTGCGTTTCGGTCGTCGGTGGAGTCCACGTGGAGGCATTTAGCCCTCGTTCCACCAAGGATAGCTCAAATTCGTCTTATTATTCTGTTTCGGGCGCACCAAATTTACTCACATCCAAGTTATAACAGGAAGCCGACCTCCTTATCCCAAAGAGCGCTCGCTGGAACCGATTCAACATCATCAATGAAGTCGCCAGGCAGGACCCTCGCTTCACAGTCAACATGGAGGCGAAGTACGGCGTCACGTTCAAGGAGGGCGACGAAGTCTATACCTTGGACCTCATGGACGACGAGGCGGTAAGTCCGAGTTTCCCGTCTTCCTCCTCATTGCGCGACACTGACCAAGCCACTCTGCGCAGGCTATGTGTCTGCCCGAGGGCACGCTCCTCGAAGAGGCTGTCCAGCTCGAGACTACGCCCTTGCCCTACGTCGTCGAGGCTATCAAGCTCAAGCTCTTCGCCGCCCGCCGATCGCCTCATCCTCACCAAGGCGATCAAGGATTTCCTCGATGATGTTGCTCTGCTTCTGAAGAAGAGTTGGGAGAAGAGTATCGACATGAAGTACGCCGACGATGCTGAGCGCGAGAAGGCCAAGTACGCTTTCGACTCCATCTGGACCAGGTACCAACACGCCAGGACCAACTCTGAGGGCGGCACCGTCTGGACCGAGGCCCAATGTCCAGCGCAAACGCGGAAAACTTTGCAATCGTCTGCCGACCTTGGCTTGTGCCAATATCCACGCAAAGTCCCTCGACGATGCTGCAGGGGACAAATCTGACGCCGAAATAGCTTGCCGGAATCGTCCAAACGTCTTCGCCGCAGAACGTCTCCCTCATGAGCAGGATTCTAGATCCCGACGACGGCCGTGCAAAATATGATGATGTATGATACAAGTCCGATAACAAACTCGAGCGAACATGGTAAGAATTACAAGTGGTCATTGATGCTAGTTCGTCAAACATGATCAGTCGCTTAAGTCTCTATACCCGTCATGGAGTCCCCCTGTGACCCATCAGCGTCCTCGTCACAGGGATCGCCGTCCTCCTCTTGCGTCGGAGGCTAGCAGGGCAGGCCCTACAAGCGTATTGTCGGAGTCCGAGTCGAGGGACGTCGGTGAATCTGGCGATGATGAAGCAATCGCGTCAGAGAAGGAGGCCAGACAGAAAAGAAGCGATAACTCTCACCACGATTCGAGCTAACGCTACCGGCTTGATCGTCAGCAGCTATGCGGCAACCTCGCGCTGATCCGTCGTCCCTCCGCGCCCTCTTCTGCGGCAGCATCTCCTCCGACAAGTCCAATACGTATTCTCCGCGGATCGACGGCTTCGCCACCTCGTTCACCTCTCTCTTGCGTTTCCGCGGGCGGGCTGGTGCGCTGAGGTGCTTCTCGGTGACGACTGGGGTGTACATCTTGCCGCGGGCCTTTACATGGTCGGCCCAGCCTATGGCGTTGGAGATCGTCGACGAGCGTTGGAGATGAGAGCGACGGGATCATCAAAATCAGTCGAAAGGGTTGGGGGATTCTAGCTTCAGCAAGGTCGATGCCTTTATACCCCTCTGGCGACACAGCATCGATATAATGACTCAAGATGGCGTGCTCGACGACCGCAGGACGTGTGTCCCAAGTATTACCAAGGGGCGGCTGATTCACCTATCTCGGTCATCAATGGCCGTTCATGGAAGCATTCCATGCTGCAGGCGGTGTATGACCGCGGTCTGGGCCTGTGTTGATCGGCTACAGAACTGCGGATCGATGGCACCTGTCGAGTTCTAGGCCATATTGGCTTCTGGAGGACACATGACACGGGGCAACGCAAGATCCGATGGAAACCAGCGCGCTTGACAGGCTACCTATGCCCCTTGACATGCGGTACAGACTCAGTGAAACACCGCCGTAAAGGCGACGATAAATGGATGGCATCAAATGGCGATGCAAGGTCTGGTTTGCTAAGACTTCCGTTTCCATCGGGGCCGGATCTTGAACCGCAAGAACTCATGTCAAGCACGACCTTGTGATGTCTGGGGTCGAAACGGGGTGTGGAAGAAGCAACCCCTTGCACATGGTCTATGGATCATCGTCAGCCAACAGCTCCTCCTCCCCGCAGCAGCCTCGAGGCCAGAGAAGCACAGCATCCGCATGGTCCATCAGTCAGTCTCTTCTGTCCGCAGCATCTATTTCCATCGCCCGTGGAGATTGTTTGCTGGTGATATAGAACAGCCGGCTGGGCGCCCCAACACAGGTCTGCTGAAACGTTGCGGGCATATCGGGGATGCGTAGAAACGCACCGCATGGGAATTACAGCTCCAGTGACGGATGACGATGCTCTCAATGGGTGTCTGGATTGTCACGACGGCCAGACCAATACGGAGGGGCAGAGGCTGTGGGTTGAAACGAACACAGCTGCCACAGCGTCGACCGTGTCCGGCCTCGGCCCTCCTCAGAGGTGACTTTTACAAAACCGGCTGATTATTTCCCTCTGCGACTTAGCCCCCAATCCCTCTCCGCAACAAGGACATTAAAATTATTCATGTAAGTAAGATGCTGCCTCCCTCTGCTTCTGGGCCTAACTCTACGAAGGCACTGGAGCCACTGGTTACATTGGGGGCGACTTCTTGTACCTCGCCTACCCAAAACATCCAGAGTGGGAGTTTTCTCGCCTGGTGAGGAACACGACGAAGGGCGCCAAAGTCGCCCCGACATTCCCCAAGGTCCGGCTGGTGTACGTTGACCTCGATGCCGTCAGTCTCATAGAGGACGAGGCGGCCCAGGCTGACGTGGTCTACCATTTTGCCAATGCCGATCACGCCCCTTCGGCGACAGCGATCTCGAAAATGTTACGAACCGACCATATGGGAGGCCAAGGGAGAAACAAGGAGGAAGGTTAACCGAGAGGAACATGTCAGACACCAGCGTCTTGGCAACATGTTGGCATGACCGGGCTGGGCAATAGAGCAACGTGCCTAAAGAGGCTCAGGAACATGTTGACATGTTTGGCACTGTCCAGCAGAGCAACATGACAAGCATGTTTCTCAAATGGTATATAGCCACGCTTGGTTACATAGCTTTCCTCGTAGTCAATAAGAGTTACACAGAATCGAGTTCCTCACGATTATCTGCTATACGTATAGGTCTGCATACTATACTCTTGGTTTCCTGTCTCGGCTACATCGCCCTTCCCTACTATATCACCAAGTAAACCACCTCGGGTTTGCCTGTGGACACCTCGCGTGTCATAGCAGCTCGTAACAGAAAAGTCTATGACGACTGGGAGAACATCCACGAGCTCCTGTCCCTTCTGGATAAAGCGGTTCATCGCAATGTCGACAAACTCGTCCTGGCTACGGGATCGGAGAAGGTCAGGACCGCCATTGTCTCGCCTCCCGACGATACATGGTCCAGCTCGAGGGCCGGACAATCAGCGTTCGATCCAGACCCCTCGATTCCTGAAGGCCTTCCTGCAGGCTCGTCGAGGCTTTCGGGTCGAGAAAGGCGAGAATATCTGGCACTACGTCCACGTTCAAGGCAGATCCAATCTATACTTGTTGCTGGGTGAAGCGGCTTCGCTCGGTGGGCCGCCGGCAACTTGGAACGACCAAGGTTGTCATCTCGCCGAGGCCGGTTCGTTTGCCTGGGGCGACATTCTCAGTAGACTGACAGAGCTCGGCCATCAAAAAAGCGTGCTGGACAGTCCTGAAGCCCCGGTTCTGGATCCGGATGGGGTGGACAAGCTTGTGCTGCGAGGTAAATACTTGGCCGGGACCAATTCACGCGGTATTTCGCTACGTGGCAAGAAAATTCTGAGGTGGCAACCGAAGATGCCGGTAATAGAAGATAGCCTGTCGGATGCTATCGACGTCGAGGCACATTTACTAGGACTTTCTAGTGTTAGATTGTGAAAGGGAATGTTCCTTGTTGCCAATTTGAATGGATCTAGGGGGATCGGCCGTCTATTTACTTGGCAGGACTGCTGCGATGAGCTGATCAAGTAGCACACCATTGCAATACGAGATCTCAAGTTTTGAAAGAGGTCTGTTTCTTCTTACAACACCGGTAGTCACTCCTCATCGGCTCCCTTATGATCGTGATTTTCGCGGCGCATTATGACCGATGCGAGGAAGATGTTGCTTATACTACATTCGTGAGCGTCCCCGCCCCACACTGCGGTGTCCTTGTTCGTAGCCGAGTTTGGATCTCCGGACACATGCAAAACAGGTAAATGGTCTAGGAAAAGCTCGAGGACGTTGTCTCGTGTCTGCGGACAGGTGTGGGTCAGCACGCAGTTACCGTTGCCAATTTGCGACCATTCAAGGGATCAGTGTAGGATGGGTGGAGGGGGAATGGGTAACATCGGGGAAAGGACTGGAACATACCCGGTAGCAACGATAGGCAAAATTTAATCCAGAAGTTCTTCGTCGGAGAACACGCCAGCTTCGACCAGGCATGCGAGCGTGTCAATATGTTCACGTTCCAGCTCCATCTTCTGCCACAGCCGCTTTTCCTGAACGGATTGCCGGGACAAGGCTCGCCACTCCTTGGTGATTCTCGCCACGCGGCGAGAGGCGAGGGGGCATAGTATATCGGCCGCAAGACCGCCGAGTCCGACGTGCACGGTCGACCAGGCCCGGATGTCGGGTCAATTGGAGGTGAGCTCAGCATAGAGACTGCTGATCGTGTCGTTGGAATGTTCCAGGATGTTGAAATCCCTTCCCAAACCGGCGACGCCGATAATGTCCAACGTAGCTTTGCGAACCCAGTCCTCAGCATCGGTCACTCCAAACGTCCTTCCATTAGCCTCGTCCAAAGACGTGTCCGCAAAAGCACCGGCTTCGATGGTCTGTGTCATTTTGACGGCTTTGTCCCAAAACAAAGGGTGCAGCGTCTTAATTTGGCGAAAGGCGAAATTCAGGAGACCGTGCTTCCGTTAGCGTTAGTGATGTATTCCTTCGGCAGCAACTAGACCATCTCCAATGGAGCGCCGCAGAACTTCTCCGCTGTTCCCAGGCTTGGGAAACTCGTAAGTCCTTGCTACCAGGACTTCGGCAAGGGCTTTGGTATTAGTCACCAAGACGTGATCACTCACCGTTGAGAATCCCTTTAAGCCGAATCAGTCCGTCATTGGGAATATCATGCATGAAATCCAGATAGTCTTCACCACGCGGAAACTTGAATTCCCAGGTGGTATGAACGAGGGTAGGGTTCGCACCCTATTGGAAGAAGTCAATGGGTTTGGTTTCTCGTAGGGGGAAATGGATCTTTCATCCGTTGTAAGACGCACCGGCGGACACGGGAGATTTCGAAGTGGACTCAAATAATGAGGATAGACCACCAGAACATAAATCAATCAGACTGACGAATTCAGCGGGAGCATTAAGAGGAATGCTGTGGTGGTGCGGCGTGGTGCCCAAGGGAAGGGTGTGACTGACCCGAGGACGAAGCCTTGAGTCAAGGCGGAACCCAGCACGAGCAGTGACCATTATGAGAAGAACAGCCAGACTGTTTATGGTCTAAAAACCATCTGGATCATATAAGTAGAGTGTCTCTCACCGACTGTTCAGCCGTTTCTGAGCCTATACATGAATATTTCAAGCTCAGGATGGGTATCACGGCCAGCTTGATGGGCAAACCCGCACGAGGCTGGCTATCCCACACGAGGCTGGCTATCCCGCACAAGGCTGCGCGCACCTTTGTCTTTCGTGCCGTCGCAGTCACACTCCTTAGACTCCTTTGTCTCAGAATTCATGTCTCAACTACACCCTTAACAGCGATCTCTCCTGTTCTAGGTTGCGCCGTGGTAATGGGGCACGTAAACCTATTCGAGATACGGGTGAAGCTGAGCGCCCTGCAATTCGAGATACGACAAACGCATCGAGACTCCGCCATCGCTGTCGTCAATCTCCCTCCCGAAGCCTCCCATCACTGAAATCCTCCTCCTCACGCACACATGTGCAGCAGCAGAAGCCGATCACAGCGCAAAAACATCGCGTTCCCGCTTTGCCGAAACAGGTAGCAACCCTCCGGCGAGGGTCTGAGGTGGAGGCGTCGAGAGGACCGGTCTCGTATTGGCCGCAACTTCCTGCACCAGAGCGCATGTTAAAAAGAACTGTCCTCGTCAAAAGAGAGCAAGCATACTGAATCCCTCACGATTCTGGGTGACAGGACCGGAGTAGCCGGAAAATTCCCGCACAGAGAGCATTCCGCACCACCTCCTTTTTCCTCGAGCCAACGTGCTGGGTGTGCCCGAGAACAGGTCATTGCATGACAAGTAGATCAGCAACCAGATCGCACCTCGGTGTCGACGGAGGCAATGACAGTTCTCGGTTCGCGACGCGTATCAGGGCACAGGTCTTGTGGTCGATACTTCTTGAGGAAGAGAAAATGTATTTTCGATCCGTCCGGGGACGGTTGCATTCAGTGTCAACGGTCACGAACCAAGTGCACCATACTACGCGCCAAAACTCGGCCAGGTCGGCGGCCATAACAAGAAGGTCTCGGTCCCCATGCTTCCTTGCACGTTGGGGAGGCCATCAAGCGAACCACTCCGGTACTTCTGGATCCGACGACACGAGGCTCAACATAGCCCATGCTGTTAAGCCCCCTATAACTCTGATGATGCTAGTAGCGTGGCCAGCAGCTCCAAGGCGGCCGAACAATCAACCGCAACCCAGAGCGTGATGGAGCCGCAATTACAACCAACCAGCCTATCTCCATCTCCATCTCCCATGTTCCATCTGGTGGGTTCTGATCCCCGCCGGTCCTACATGGTCACTCTCCTCCAGCCGGCGAACCTAGACCAGTTCATCCACATCACCGACACCATCATGCATACCCCAGCCTTTGGCCCCCGGTCTCAGACCGCGCTACAGTATTCGTTGCGTTACTCAGCAATATCGCTCAACAAATCCTCTCAAGCCATGTTGTCGGCCCTTCTATGGGCACGCCATGTCGCCATCACGTGGGATCAGGTAGATCTCGAGAGCGGCGCCAGTTCTCTTCAGCATTTACGGACTGCCAGTGTCAGCAGCGTCGAGGAGGCTCTCGCAGTGGCCATGTTCGGGCAGACACTGACTGCCAATGACACCATCACGACGGGTCGAGGCTCGTCATTGATCTTACGACACAGCCTGACCTTGCTCAAGCCTCGGTATCCGGCTCTGGTTTCGAATCCATTTACCGAGACCATCACGACGGCGCCTATCCGATCGGCCGAACGGAATATTCCTACGAATCCTCAACCCAGACCCTGCGTGACCTGTCCTACCACGAATTCCAGGGAATAATCGCCGCAGAAAAGGTGGAACACTAGTTAACATGGGGGGGTTGCCCAATCGGACGAAGAATGGCCTGATCTTACAGGGCAAATCCAATTACGCAGTCTGGTTGCCTGAAGTGGAACTGCATGCCTGGGAGTGTTACAACGCGGTATCCAGGCCTGTTATGATCGATCCAAACAGTCTCAACGACAAGGATCAACTCAAGAAAACAGGAGACTTTCTCGCTTGCAAGCAACCACGCCCAAAGGAGGGTTTTCGAGAGCAATGGTTTTACACTTGACCATGGCTCAATGCACAGTGCAGTGACCGGCCGGATACCCTAAAGCGGTCTGTTGATCAAGAATGCAGCTTCGCTAGCTCTGGCGTATCGGTTTCGTGGTCGGTGGACCAACCGAAATGCCTCTGAAGAAGGCCTCCCCGACGTATCGCAATATTTTCGACGCCTCCTCTGGCAGATTCCGTGGTGAACATGGTCGATCCCGTCTCCGAATACAGAATATACATAGGACCGATAAGAGCCTCGTCCTTTTGCGATAACACATGTGGGAGATTTTGAACATGGTTTGATCGAGACGTGTTCAATATGACATTGTCTACCTCGGTTAACTCCGAGGGCGACGGTGCTGCGACTTCAGTAGTTGCAAACCAACCTTCGCGATTTGAGGCATTGTTACAAAGTACGGAACTACAAAACCTACGGCATACTGCCATGCACGATACCCTCTTATTTGCCACACGTCAGCAAGGCTATTATACGAGCCAGGAGCTCGATCCCCGAAGCGACAGGTTCGATCTGGGAGCATGGATGAGACACAAGGTTGAACAATTCGAAGCGGGTGATATCAAGAGACGGAAAACGGGTGTCATCTTCAGGGACCTGTCCGTCTCCAGGTCTGCGGCCCAGATTAAGGTGCTGGCTGCAGAAGACTGTTGATTTCAAACTGACCACACCTTTCCACCTCGCGGAACTGTCGCAGTGCCGACGGAAGCACCGGAAAATCCTGCAGAACTTCAATGGCCTCGTCAATTGCGTCGAGATATTACTTGTCCTGGGTCGACCAGGCTCGGGATGCTCCACATTCCTCAAATTCATGTCCGCAAGCTATGGCGGTCTTGTTCTGGCCAAAGAGAGCGTGATCAAATGGCAGGGGAAGCACGCACTGCCCCAGTCTCCCTACACACTCGGTTACGGAATGCAGGTGCCAGGCGCGTATACCAGCGCATCTGGAACGATGCCACCGCCACGGCGACCACGGTCGGCGGCAACGTGGTCATGTGGCTGATCATCGCTTCACTCTTATACGGGACACCGTTCGGCACCCTAGCCTTTTTCGCCAAAAGCTCGCTGCTGCTCTTCGCCGTCCTCCTGAACTCGCTTCTCACCGTCACAGAGATCAATTCGCTTTACACTCAGCGTCCCATTGTCGAGAAGCACAAGACATATGCCTTCTATCATCCGTCCACGGAAGCCCTCGCAGGCATTGTGTCCGACATAACCATCAAAATCGCCTCGAACATCGTTTTCAACCCGATCGTTTACTTCCTCGGTGGCCTGAGGTATGAGGCCGGGCCGTATTTCATTCTCTTCATCGTCAACTTTGCCACGCTCCTTACCATGAGCTGCATATTTAGGACGGTCGCAGCAGCAAATAAGACCATAGCCCAGGCTCTTGCTATTGTAGGGGCCTTCCTGCTCGCAGTGGTCATCTACACCGGGTTTGCAATTCCACCATTGAATATGCACCCATGGTTTATTGAATCACTTGGATAAACTCTCTAAGTTTCGCATTTAAAGCGCTCATTGTGAACGAATTCCACGGAAGGGATTTTCCGTGTTCGAATGTCATTCCGGCCTACCTCGGTTTCAGCACCGGCGTCGGCGTGGTGACTGGCGACATGTTGATTAACGGTGCGCCACTTAAGTCGAGCTTCCTGCGTAAAATCGGCTATGTTTAGTAATAAGATCTCCATTTACATACATCGACCGTGAGAGAGGCTCTTCAACCGAAATCGACACCAGTGCAAGAGAAGTATGAATATGTGGAGAAGGGTAGGCGCAACGAATTGATTTCGAATAGACATTGATGATTGACTTGATCGCCAGTGATTTAGATGCTGGACGAGACCGAATTTGCTGGAGCAGTCATTGGCACTCCCGGTCAAGGGTTGAACGTCGAGCAGCGGAAGCTCCTGAAGATCGGCGTCGAGCCCGCGGCCAAACTAACTGTTCTTCTGTTTCTGGGAGAGCCAACGTCGGGTCTTTACAGTCAGTCCTCCTGGACGATCGTTTCCTTCCTCCGCAAGCCGTCCTGTCGACCGGATGCACCAGCCCTCGGCGACCCCCTTCGAACAGTTTAATCGTCTGCTCTTCCTCGACCAGGGAGGGTGCACTGTCTACTTTGGTGATGTCGGTCAGGATTCGTCTATGCTGCTAGACTACTTCCACAAGAATGGGGCGCGTCGGTGTGAGACCAGCCAGAACCCGGCAGAGTATATGCTGGAGATCGCCAGAACGGGAAGAGCTTCGAATGATTAGAAGACGGACTGGCCGGCTATCTGGCAAGCCAGCTCTGAAGCTGCCGTGCTCGAAGCTAAGCTGGACCGGCTCCAGCATACTCTAGCGGAAAAACACATCGACATTCAGCAAGACAACATCGACGACACCGCTGCAATCCCTGTCTGCAACACCATTTCACCACCATCAACGCCTGGAACCCGCTCAAGGCCAGTCCGAAGCAGTCGTAAACCCGTGCACTATACCGTTGACTCTAGTGATTCCAATTCCGAGCGCTCTCCGTCACCTACTGCGCCCCGATGGCCTTGAGACCCACTGGTTGACTCTGCCTGCGAAGACGCAACAATCCCTGCCATGCCTCTCAGCAATCAATTCGTCACCGTAGCGACTCGAATGTTCCAACAATACTGGCGAAGACCGACCTATATTGGTAGTAAGTACGCGCTGGGCATCGCTTCTGCACGTGCGTCTTTCTTGGCCACTCTTGTCGTGCACACAATGGATGTCACTGACTACCACGCTTATAGTCTTCATTGGATTCTCCTTCTATTTACCCAGCGCGTCGATCCAGGCGATCCAGTCGATGATGTTCTCCATCTTCATGTTGAGTGCCATCCTCATGTTGACTGCCATCTTCGCCGCCCTCGTCCAGCAAGTCATGCCTCAATTCATTTTTCAACGCGATCTCTACGAAGTGCGGGAGCGACCGTCATAAATGCAGCACTGGTCCGTCTTCATCGTCTCCAACATCATGGTCGAGAGCCCAAACGCCATCTCCCTCGGCATCCTCGTGTTTGCCCCCTTCGACTACCCGACTTTTGGGATCACATCATCTAAGCGACAAGAGTTGGTCTTACTTTTCTGCATCCAATTCTTCGTCTTTGGCTCGACCTTCGCCCACATGGTCGTCGCCGCGTTGCCGGACGCGGAGACGGCCGGCCAGATTGCCACCATGCTCTTCTACCTGGCCTTAACGCTCAACGGCGTCTTGCTTCCCCCGAAGGCTCTCCCGGGATTCTGGATCTTCGCGTACCGCGTCAGTCCTCTAACTTACCTGGTCAACGGTGTCGCCATTGTGCTCAGCAGACGACAGGTCCAGTGCGCGGCGAACGAGCTGAGCCGTTTCAGCCCGCGCCGAACATGACTTGTGGCGAGTACATGGTGCCGTACCTCCAGGCCGCAGGACCATCGGCAGGAACCCTGATTCACCCCGAGGCGTCCCGAGACTGCGAATATTGCCCGTTGCAATTGACCGATCAGTTTCTGACGGCGAGGAATGCCCATGCAGAAGATGACTGGCAGGACTTCGGCATCGTTTGGGCGTTCATCGGATTCAACGTCCACTTTAGCCGCAGTCTTCTTCCATGGCGAACACGGGAGCCCCTCAGATCCTTCCGAGGGTCTCCCACACGCGTGACGGGTAAAGAGACTTTCGCCGCTATTGTCAAGCTTTGTCGCTCGCGGTATATCACCCAGCAGGGTGGAATGGATTGATGCCAATATCAAGAGCAGTGCAGCTGTGATACCGGCGGTCCTGAGACGCACGGCCCCAACACCTCCAATGGCAGATTACAGCGCGATTCCAGACTTCGACTCGTTGCCTAAGGTTGAAGGACTCCCACAAGACTGTGCCCTTGGGCCTCTTCGACCGGGATGGGAAGAAAGACCGGCTCGGATGTCTCAACTTCTTGACTCAGGACGTGGTGCGCGAGGCACTACGAGAAGTCCGCGACGGTGTATGGGGGCGTTGAACTGGGGGATTGGGGCAATCAAGAAGCCCGGGTTCGGGCGGAAGGGGTTGAAGCATACGATCATCAATTTCAAAAAGGGGCCGCAAACATGTGGAAGTTCGGCACCCACGCCATATCCGTCCGAGATCTCGAGCAGGTAGCCGAGTATCAGGGGACGCGGTTGAAGCGCGGTGACATCCTGATCACCACAACCGGCTTCACCGAGGACCTGGCAGCCGAGCGCGACGTGGACTGCAGATGCCAGTCAACGAGAGCGCGCTCCATCGGACTTGCCACTCCACAGCCCGGGGCCGGCGCTGCCATTGCGAGCACGTTCGGACTCGTCCAGATCACAGATGGTCATAGTTCCGCTGGTCCAGGGAGGTTAGAAGGCCATCAGATACCCAGCATTGTAACTTGGCCTCATTCGCCTCTTCACTTCGATGCAAAAGAAGCCATGATTCCTGGAGCTGACACTGTTGCTAAGCATACGATACTACTCAGCGCCCGCCGGCCTGTCGAAAGAGGAGGTGCAAGGGAGAATAATGGATCTTTGAAGAACTTTGACAAAGTGCGCACCCGTTCCTCGGTCCAGTCCAGACGAGATGTCCTCCGCTCAGCTTCACCGACGCCCCTTGGGTCGTCATCCTACAAGGCGAACCACCACAGCCTGCCCAGGCTGAAGAAGTCCGCCTCGGATGGCTGCCGCCTGTACATGCTGCTCTGGGCTGCTGCTCCGCCCCAACTCCCGTCTGCGTCCCCAAGGCCGTTTCGATTCCATCTCCCGCACGACAGCCGCGTCCCTCGCACAGGCGTACCACTGGCCCTCGGCACCCGTCCAGGAGCACACGAAGCGGTCTACCTTCCGACAGCGAAGGTGCAGTTCCCTTTCAGAGAACCCATCACAAGGTAAGTCACGCTTCTATAAAACGATCCCCAGGTTCCATTTCTGCCTTGTTTTAATCACGAGCCGTGATCCCCTGGCGAAGCACAAAGACTCGACCGAGTTGATCGCCCATAAAGACCGTGTGGGCATTACCTGCACAATGTATGTCTTACTCCTCGGGTGGAACGAGCTAACAGTTGCCCGACCTATCGTGCCAGTTTCCACCTCATCGAACTGATCGCCCTCAACAATAAACAGCACGCGCCAGGCGCCGACCCGCCCTTTCGCCTGAGATATCAGCTTCCATGATCGGCTCATAGTTACTCACGCTGCTGGAAATTCACTAGGTGCGCTAGAGATTTTCATCCGAGCTCGAATCTGCACAATTTGGATCGCTTTCAATTCCTGGGAAAGTCAACCGGAGCGCGCTCTGCCCGTTTGCTTCCGGAACTTGTGCTTACGGTAATAACGCAGCCTTGGAGCTGGACACTGGACCGTTGGATTCCAACGACGTTTTGAGGTTGAACGCCGACACCAATCGACACCAAACATGCGCCCGACGAGGAAGAGGAAGAGGAGTCTAAGGACGACAGACCGGGCGGCCACGATGACGACGGCGACGAGGCCCTCGGCGAACATTGCAAGAAATTCGGCCGCTACGAGTTCCTCCTGACCAGCGTACCCCCGAACGTGCCCGGCAGAGTCGGAAGCCCACCGAACGCTCTCGCGATCTTCTAGGCAAATGATCACACAGCAATTACGGAGAAGGATGCATAGGTAGAAGAGGTCAGTCCAGAAGGTTATAGGAGTTCAGACAGTCGATGGCACATCCTACCATGCTCCCAAGGTCGTCTTTGCAACAGGTATGAACGGTCGATCGACGCGAATCGGCACATTTGCCCTGAAACGTCTTACCTCTTGGAAGGGACAGGGTGTCTGCTTCGGGGCTCGCTGTATATCTCTGTCGCGGACACATGCTCAATAACATGTCCGCAAACGAGGCCGCATCTCTCATCGCCTTCACAGTTGAACGCGACTTCATCAATGGCAAAAGAGCCAATCGTCCAGGGCACGCAGCACTTGCAACCGCGAAGAGTCTCTGCAGCCGTATAACGTTCCTAGGCCTCGTCTCTATGAAGCCGCAAACCCAATACACACCCGTGACGAAAATGCCAACCGCAACCGCCAGAGTTGGCGACAAGGTCATCGCCTCCTCGTCCAGCTACCAAACCGTCGAGGGCAACGTGTACTTCCCGCTGTCGACGCTGGCTGACCCGTCGATGCTGGCGTCGCCCACCACGCACTCGCCTTGCCCTTCTACAGGCAAGGTGAACTATTAAATCTCAAGATGGTTCCCCTGAAGATGATTTCTTGAGACCAGGACAATGGGTGTCGAAGACCCCTGGAATCACAAAGCTAATCATCATCAGCCCGCACAAAGCCAACACTTTTTTCCATGCGATTCCAGAGTCGAAAGACAAGCCAGTTACGTCGAAAGGGACTACCCTACATCTATATCAAGCCCGAACGTCACGAGGGATGGTTTCCTTTGATACATTAGATATATACAAGTTTCCAGGAAAGAACACCCCCGAGAGGATCGAACCACAAGCCATTGCTCTACTCGGTCTCTTTACAGGCCAGCTGTACTTCTCTTCATTCGAGCACTACAGAGAGTTTTGTGCACTCGTCGGTCTCTTTGACGGAGAACGACCACTGGTCCGCAAGCGGTAGGTCGCAACCGAAAATTTTGTTTCGCCTGCTTGCAGAAAATCGAGCGGCTGGACGGAGTGCACCGCGCACATTAAGGACCACGTCGCGTTTTGTAAGTCATCACCATCACCTTTGTTCTTTGTGCTCCTCACCGACGTATGTCATGTGGGAGACAAGGATCGATTTCGACTGCGTGGGCTAGGGGGGCGGGACAACTGGACTAGCAGGAAATGCTCGAAACCACAGAAACATCCCATCACCTCTCTGCCAGCCTTCGTGGTGTTGTACACCGAGACCAGCATGCTCCACGAATCATACAACCTCATGGCGAGGAATATCACCAGATCTGGCGGGTACGAGCCAGCACTATTGCTTGGTTTTGTCTCCGATTGCTGCTCTGCATCTAGGACTAAGTCAATACCCATATTGGTAGTCAACAGTCAAGGTAGGTTGGCTTTGTGTCACTCTATCACTGCCTTGCCGACACTGTCACAGCCTTGCCGACACTGTCACTACCTTGTCCGGCACTGCCTTTGGGCGCGTCTGAACCCCATAAAAGGTTCAAACATTTCTTCCATGGTTGTCTTTCTTCATCATTCGCACTCATCATAGTTTACCCTACCAGTTCCAACTGGCTGCGAGCACCCTTGACTAGAATGACGTCCCCCTTGGTCCCGCACTTCGTTCCCCACTACCAGCCCTCGAGCCTGCCTCCAGCGCCAATGTTGCCGCCAGCACCGGTTCCAGGCAACCTAGACCAGCTCAAGACATACGTTGAGGGTATGAAAGCTGGTGAGTGTGGGCCTCAAATGGACGAAGATGTCGAATTCAACGTTTCCGTTCATGATTGGGACAAGTTGTGTAAGCAATACGACATTGAGGAGCGAGTCTACCGATACACCTACGATGCCTCCAAGTCGATTCTTACCCTCCACGGGCCCCCGTCGCCGGCGCATGAGATCATCGTCGAATTTCTCAGACACAGTCTCTTTCGAAATATCGACTATAGGCCGACGGTTCGAATCGCCACTGGTACGGAACTTATTGCTACAGAGGGAGAATACTCCTGGTCGAGGAAAGTACCTGATTTAGTGATTCTTGAAATGGACCCCCAAAAAGGCTGGATGTTCAAAATGACGTTCGAAATTGGCGTTTCTCAGACGTACCAGAAGTTGAAAGAGAATGTGGAGTTGATATTGAAGGGCACAGGCTCAGTGGCTCAATGTATCCTGGTGAAGTTGACCGAGACACCAGAGTATAGGTGCCCGCTATCTACGGAGGCAAGAGCTGAGAAGGCTTGGAAAGCACCGCGCACAATCGAGGAAGACGAGTTTGAGGGTAAAGGGTATGGGCCTATTCGCTTCCAAGGTCAGCAATGGGTGGGCAACATCTCGGAAATCTTCTGGGAGGCATGGAAATTAGACGCTGCCACCAACGAAATCCAATTAGACGGGGAGCGACAAATCATCCACCCGGCATCTCCGTCTATGCCTCGACCGGATATCCCACTTGGCCTGGCCCTCTCTGACCTCAAGCCGGAAGACTCGATAAAGTTAAACTGGGATTTCTTTGAAGCGGCCTTTAAGGCGATCATGACCAATTTGGCCAGACATCGATACAGCGAATGGTACCACAAAACGGAGGGTGATAATCTGAAGGACAAGGACAAGGACTACGAGGAAGAGGATGAGGATGAGGAAGAGGATTAGGAGGATCAACATGGTAAGAAGAAATGACGGATGAAGTGGCGGATGGGATGAATTCGTCTCAGACCCCCTCCCCGGGGAGGAGGATGGAGGTCGATTCTCGAGAGGCGGGGACGACGGGGATTCGCGGCCGATCAACTCCTTCCGCCGTGGGCCTTCGTGGGAGGTGGGTAGAAGGCGGACATCATTGCTCGCTCGCCACACGAGTTGGAATGGGATACGAAAGAATAAACGTTACCGACAATTCTCACCGAAGCCAACTTGGGCGCGAGCGCGACTAATGTTCGAGATGATTGTGAAGAAGATAGATAGGACAGGCTCGATAGAAGAGAACTTGGTCAATGACACAGTCTACACCATTCCGATATTCCCAAACCGTTCTTGCTTTCCCCCTGAGCAGATTTCCCAAGAACCTGTCCAGCAGGCTTCGTAGCACGAACCCAAGACCGAGCCGCCCATTTCCTACGCTCGTACCATGATCGTCCCCTAGGTTGTCAGCCATCTCTCCGTGGGCTCACCGAGTCATGCACAATACTCATCCATTCCCTCCTGGATTAGCTTGCCTAGCTAGCCAGACAGCATCTCAAAGCGGCTCGTATTCAGGATGTCGTTCGAGATCACACACGTGGAAATCCCATAGATCATTACGACTGCGGCTCTTCATACACTTAGGATCGATCTGATGTTCTGTGATCGTGAATGCCCCGTCGTCGCTAGTCCGAACGGCCGATACACATCGCATTCTCTTATCGATCCTCTCGGTGTAGGTGATGGACCGGCAGGGCAGATTCGTCATCAGCATGCCCAGATGGCTCTTGACTCCCTCTTCCTGCACATGAACCGGAAGAATCACACCGTTGGAAGAATTGGGATCAAAGTTGTAATCTCGGTCGATCTCAATGTGGCGTGGACACGTGAAGTTTGGTTCCGCCGCGACGCGCGGGAGGTCTTGGGCCAGGTCACTCAGGGATACCCGGCTATTGAGCCGCAGCGTTTCGAGCCCCGCGGGAAATCGGAAGAAATAGTCGACGGGGCACCGGCAGTGACTGGAGAAGCTCAGTTCTTGGAGTCCGGTCAGCCGCGTAAAATCATACGGGCGAGACCCATCCGCCCCCCAGATATCATAGGTGGCCGCGCCATGCACCTTCAGCGTCCGCAGTTGGGGTTGGTGCCGTGTCAGCGCTTCGAGGACTTTTTTGAGGCTCTCGGCTCGGACGTCGTGGGGATTTTGACTCACCGCCACCACGAGGCTCTCGAGCGCTTTTGGCAAGTGGAGGAGGGCGGACACGGTCGTCGGGCTCGTTTCGGACGTGAACCCGCGCGTCGGATCCAGGTCACCACTCACCAAGAGCGTCAGATGCTTCAACGGGGTGGATTGGACGGGTGGCAGGGGAAATCGACGCGTCTGGCGGATCGTGGGGAACGACACCTTCAAGCTGGTGAGGTTTGGCGCCCGCAGGATGGGCGTAATCTCAATCGTGTTGGCTTGCAGGGATATCAATGTACATTCCCGCAACTCGGTGAAGGCCCCCGTGCCGCCGAGCAAAGCCTTTTCCAGTTCCTCGAAGACACTGGACTCTTGCAGATCAACATGCTCGAGTGGTCGCAGGATGCCATCCACATCGGCCAGCTTCGTGTTCGCACAGACGTGGATCGCCTGGAGCTTCCGGAATTCGGGGATCAACGAGATCATCTTTTCTTGGCCAGGGTTGGTGCCGCGGCCGGAGGTGGTCTCATCGGCCCTGCCGGACGACCTCAGAGGGTGAATAATTATGGTCCTCACAAGGTCATGTTGGTGTGGGTGCCTTCTGAAACTGTCGGCTTGTTCTCCTGCAAATTCGGGGTGGATAATGTCCAGGACCTTGAAAAAGGTCCGGTCGCATAGGTCCCACAGCCGTCTGCATGTCTGGCGAAGTGATCCGACGTCCTTTGGATGCCCGTCTTTGTCTTCCAGTAGCTCGATGACTTGTACCCATATTTCATCGGGAAGCCCGAGCGTTGTTTTGATTGGAGGTGGAACCATAATCCTGAGTTGTTTTTCGTCTTCACTTTGACGTTGTGCCATAATCCTGAGTTGGTCAGCGTATTATCAATGTATGGAGGAGGGACTTGCTGGGAGAGTCAGAGGCTGGTAGTATTTATGTCAGAAAACAAAGTCCCACAAGGTATGAGTCCAAGGCATGAACACAAGGCAGTTGGGTCAGGAAGGCAACTGAGTAAACAATGCACGCGACAAAGGAAACAAGGGGAGGCAACCGAGTGAACAAAGCAGTCGCGAAACCCAGCGCTCAAGTGAACAAAATATTGGAGTGAAGAAGCATGTTCGCTGCTTGGAGAAGCCTGATGCCTCTTATAATTGCCGTTATCGTTCTCGCTCGTGTCCTGGGTTTTGGCCTCATGCTTGATGCTCGTGTGGGACTATCCGAATGTAGATAGCCGTATCTACTTTTATTGATCAGATAAGCTTGCAATCATCAGTCAGAGTGATACAAGGCCCGAGGAATGGAACGTCGGGCAAGGACAGCAACGGTCCTGGTCCCCAAAGCAGTCGCTGACTAGCAATAAGCTGGCCATATGATCATCATGTGGCGAACATATCGATAGATACGATCGTTCATCGATACCTTTTCGTATCTGGAAAGCGGCTGTCCGCTTGAATTGTGCCGATGAGGGAAGGTGAAGCGAGCTGTTCCGACTGTGTATATCATTCTTTCTCAGTAGTTCAATTCTGCATCATATCTACTGGCCAAGACGGTTCCTCAACTCAGGAGCATAAGAGTGAGCGCCACAGCGACGCAATTCTTTTCGGCAGATAGCATGCCCGCAACCATGACTTTCGTCCATTTCTTCATTTCCACCAATTCCCCACAACTCTCTGAGGGCCGATGATCGCCAACCACTTTTCCAGCCCGTCTTCTTCTCAATCATGGCCAGGATTTCCAACGTTGCGAACTTTTCCGCACGGGTTCTTAGGTGTTGCCCACATATCCACATTGGCTGCAGGGAGTTCACCAAACAATCTCTATGGAGAAGTCAGCCTCGACTTGCCAAAACCCCATTGTAGCTGCGAGAGAAGTTACGCTTGACTGTTAGTTTCAACCACACCGCATGCTCTTCGAGCGTGGTAATATATTTCGTCCGCGCTATTCGTCTCCTTGTGAACACTCTTCTTCCTCTCAAAATCAAGAAGAAGCACAATTGCCGTCTCGACCATACAGTGTCCTATGGCCTTTCTCTAATTTCAGCAACGACTTGAAACTCGAACTAAGGGAGGAGCGGTTTTGCGGCTCACCGAACTATTGTTGGAAAGCAGTATCACTGGAAAAGTCTCGTCGTCTAGCCACGAGGACTGTCCCTCGAGGGGCGGGCGGGTTTCCGGCGAGCCTCTCTTATCCCATGTCGTTAGGGCACAGTGAAGCGCAGCAACTTCCCCCTGAACTGCTTCTGACCAATGATCCTTTTCCCGTGACAGCACATTCACCACTTTTGCGAAAAGCCATTGAGCCACATGTGCATGTGTATCGGGGTCCATGTCCTCCATCTCTGTCATCGCTTCTGGGTCATCGAACCAGATGCTTGGGTGAATGATCAGGGAGCTTTGTGAACAGAACGCGGCCCAGATATCTCAGATTATGTTAGCTTACTAAACGCCTTGAACACTGTTCGGACTGACCAATTCGTGTATAAGCCCAGAAACAAGGCGCGATGACTCCACCGGAAGATCCATTCCATTGATTACTGAGGAAGATACTTGCACAGCCTTTGAGATGCCGCCGCCAGTCGGTATGCATCGTATATGCAAAGGTCATCATCTCATACACAGCGAGGATGAGTATCACCCTCTCCCATTAAGTATCACCCTCTCCCATTAAGTATCACCCTCTCCCATTAAGTATCACCCTCTC